>NC_139979.1:1740000-1820000 GCF_963993115.1 Abramis brama
AGAATTGCGAGAAATAAATAATAAATAAATAAACTCGCAAATCTTATTTCCTCTCGCAATTTTAACTTTATATCTCGCAATTTTGACTTTATATCTTACAATTCTGACTTTACAACTCGCAATTGCAAAAATAAAAAATAAAAAAAATAATCTGAATTGTGAGATAAAAAGTCGCAATTCCCTTTTTGTATTTTTCATTCTGTGGCAGAAACAAGCTTCCATAAAAAACAGCTAGATATGAATAAAACATCTAAGCATCATGGTCAATATTTATTAATGAATTAACAGTTATTATGTTATGTGATTAAATGATCTAACAAAAATATCCATCTAATGCATGTCTCTTTTCCATGGTGGGCTTTCCAGCCAGGTAAGCATTCATCACTATAATGCCTACTATTACTCTCTTTAATATGCATCATCTGGAAAAACAGCCAATGTTTTGCTGTGTATCTTCACAGGCGTGTGTACAGACCTGACTTCTGTCCAGCAGGAGATCGTGGACTTACACAACGCCTTCAGGAGAGCTGTGGACCCGCCGGCCAGCAACATGCTCAAAATGGTCAATCACACACTTGTAATTCACATTCGCGTTTTAAGCGTGCATCTCAGTGTCTCATGCTGAATGAAGATCCTCTGTGTGGTTTTCAGAGTTGGAGTGACGCAGTGGCTCAGACGGCTCAAGACTGGGTCGATCAGTGTAACATGACACACGGGCCACCAAGCAGCCGCATGATTGACGGTATGCTATATCACAATTCATTCTTTTATAGGTTCAACATATTGTTTCATAAAGAATTGTAAAACACCCAAATTTCAAGTCAAACGCGAAACCTGAAGTATTACATTCTCATTACATTATTTATTATTGTGTTTTATTAGTGACAAATATAGGGAGAGGAAAATATTCCAAAACTTTCTGAAAAAATGGTATGAGAATTAACTGCACAATTACTAGAAATGTTTACCTGGGATATTATACAATTTGCATGCATACAAAATTTATAAATAAAAAAAAAAAAAAAAAAATCAATATGTTTTCAACTCTAACTTTGAACCAATTCTCTAGAATGGCCCATATAGCCTATTTGAACAGGATTTGTTTCCAGATATGACTGTGTACTCAAAATGTACTTTTGACTTTCATTTATATTTGGATTATATATATATATATATATATATTTCTTTTGTCCTCGCATTCTTTTTTTGTGGTACCCTCTCACTGACACACCTGACTGAAAGGCTCATTATGCGGCTCATTATTCATGATCATTCACGCCCCCACGCATATTGCCTTTCTAAACAAAAAGTGTCTTACAAAATTTCAATCAATGTATTGTTTTATGTGAAGGATTAGGCAGGATGATTTTCACATCACTTTGTAGCAAAATATCTAGGCGACAACATCCAAAAGTCTTGTGGACACATATTTAGTATGTGTTTTGTGGCCTTATTTCAGAAACTTACATTTTTGTTTTTTCAATAACCAAACATTATTCTCTCAAAAATACAAACATGCACATACATGTTGCTCACATATTATGGTAGCCCTGTTTTGTGCTAAATAGAGTGTAATTACACCTTTGCCATTAATATGTTTATAAGCAAATTTCAGGGCATGTCAAAACATCTCAAGGACCCCAAAAACACCTTTGACCCCAGAGGGTTAAAGGGATAGTTCACCCTAAAATCATGTCATAATTTACTTTTTTTACTTTTGTTCTAATGCCTTCTTTCTTTTTCGGTCCTGCTTGTGCTCGTCCATATAATGGCAGTAAATAGAGACCAGCATCAAGAAGATGCAAAAGTCTCATAGAAGTGTTCTGGGGTTTATGAGGGGGTTTGGTGAAAAATAACTCAAAATGTATTAATCGGCCGTTGGTCTTCTGTGCTGGACTCGTGAGACTCCCTCACTCCGACTCACCCAGAAAAACACACAAGTTGTGAGAAATCAAGAATAATAAAAATGCAACATGAAATACAATTAATGTACCTTCTTCTCTGAGGTGAATATATCCATTGTGTTCACATCTGTCATCAGACAAACGGATATTCAACTCGGCAAAGAAAACACATTTTGGGGGATTTCTAGGCGTTGTATTACATGTCGTGGTTTTAGTAGTCTTTAGGGTGAACTATCCCTTTAAGTTCACTTTTAGAGGAAATGGTTCTATATAGAACCTTAAAGGGTTCCGTCAGGTGCTTCATATAAAGAGCCTTTAGGGTTCCTATCATGGGGTCATTGTTTAATTTAATTTTTCATTTTAATTAAAGTGAATGAATTAAACAGCTCGTATCACGCACTTTATCACTAGAAAAAATTATGCAATCATATAAGACATTTCTCCAGATAAAGAACCTTAAAAGGTTAATTAAAACTGAGTCAAGAACCCTAGAGTTTTATATAGAACCCTAGTGAACCTTTTGTCTATGCTATTTAAGTACTGAAATTAAAAATATAAACATTATTGCATTGATAATAAATCTTCAAACAATTTAAAGTGTCTTTTAATCAACTGTTGTTTAGGTGATTTTCATCAAATCAAACATGGACATGTTTCACTAATGCTTCACAAACACAAAGTCTTCATTTTCAACACTACATTTATTGTTTTATCACTTCAAACTGTTCAACTTTTTTTTGTGCACCATTTTACCTGAAAAGTATCTTTGTGTTGTCTTTTTTTCTTTTAAATAAAAGCCACTTCCTTTAATGTTTTTTTATTTTTATCATTGCAGTGACATTTTTTTTATTTGGCTTAACTGTCCAAATAAGTTTTGAGGCCACGGTATATGCAACCCAAGCAGTGTAGACCTGAGAAAACAGAAGATTTCTTTCATCCAACCCACATGTCTATAGACCTAATATTTATACAGGAGGATTGTGCAAGTGTGTGTGTGTGTGTGTGTGTGTGTGTCTGTGTTGACATGCTGACTAACACATGCAGATGAAGAGTGCAGGAAGAAATGACAGTGTGTTCCACAGTCACATGCAGTGCTTGAACTACATCTCAATGGCTTCAGAACTGGACATTGAACAAACAAATACAGCACCAATATGTATTGCTGTACACATTAAAATGTCTTTTAAAATCATCACAATTTCTTCCCTGTCTCATCCAACCTACAGTCCACCAGACGCAATGCTAGACTCTTTCACTGAATGTTTTCTCTCTGATGGACAGGATATGAACTGGGGGAAAATCTCTTCAAGGCGCCTAGACTTTATTCATGGACTGAAGTGATAAATGCCTGGCATAGCGAAGTCAACAATTATCAATATCCCAGCGGATCTGTCAACGGTCTGCCGACTGGACATTACACACAGGTGATTATTCAGTAGAATGACAAATGCATTCATTTCCTCCATTCTTGTATTTTTGCAAGTAAAGTTTTTCTACTTTTAAGATCTCAAGTACACTACACGTGCATATTCAATAATATGAAGTGCATGTCTTTTTCACAAGGGCCGAACAGAACAGCGATGTATTTGTTTGTAATATAATTATTTGTGTGCCACGTGTGATGTAAGCTGGAATTAACGCTTGTTCTGGTAGGTGGTGTGGTACAGCTCGTATGAGGTCGGATGTGCCATGACTCAGTGTGGAAGCGACTACTTCTACGGATGCCATTACTATCGCGCGTACGTTCCTGCTGTTTATTTCACTCTAGGATGTTTTAAAGCCAAATGAACCATTATGCCTTTTTATGAAGCCTTGCTGTTGTTTATGGGGTCTAGAAAGGTTTTCCTGCTTAAATGTTGATTATTTTCCTCATATTCTCCATTGTTGCAGCTCGTCTCTTCCCAGTCTGTCAGTAACGCTCTGTTTAGTTCCTGTCTCTATGAAGCCCCGCCTTCTGAAAAGCACACTATGCTCTGATTGGTCGGCTGGAGCAGTGTGTTGTTATTGGTCGAGCGTTTCGAGCCTGTTTGGGAAATGTCCCGACCCTTACCATAACCTCGAGTTTCAATCATAGACCGTAAAAAACATTAACGTAGTGTCCGTGACGTCACCCGTAGTGTTTCTGAAGAGCATTTTTGAAGCCCAAAGTGGGCGGAGCCGGCGGTCGCCATCTTGGCAGCGTCACTCCTGGATAAACGCAAATGGGCAGAGGCGGATTAGCTGAGGTGACGTGACGCTAACAGACAAACGGCTAGTAGTGACATCAGCGGCAATCCACCTGTCACTCAAGTGGCCACGCCCTTAATTATGCACAACTTTAAGGCTTAATATAATTTAAACGGATGAGTTATAAAAAAATTCACCCTCCTCACAGTCGTCATGAAGGACAACATTAGCTATATAGACCAAAACCACTTTTTGCACCAGACTGTAAACACATGTTTTTCTGCTGTAAAGTTGGGCATTTTAACATGGGGGTCTATGGGATTGACTCTCTTCTGCAGCCGGTCTCTAGTGGCCAGTCGATGAACTGCAGTTTAAGTCACTTCCATGTTGGATTCAAGAGAGAGACCGGAAGGTTGTCGCTTCAACACACTACTAACTAACTAAATCAGGCCCCGCCCCTTTATTCTGCGTATGAATTATTTAAATTAGGAATATTGTGACGTGTTCATTCCCGGAAGAAACTCAAGACTACAATGGAGGCGTTTCAGGGAGTTCAGAAACACTGACTCTGATATAGAGAATAACTCTTTCATGCTCAAACAGCAACATTACACACTAAAGAAAGATGAACATGTACGAAAGCATAATAGGTCCTCTTTAATGTTTCATAGACTACAGTTCAAATCTCTCTGAACGCAATCCTCTCCTCTATTTCAGAGGGAATTTCAGAGGAGTCTCTCCGTACTCACTGGGCTCTCCGTGTGAATCCTGCCCGGGTGACTGCCAGGACCATCTGTGCAGTAAGTAGACCTACATTTGGGGTTTTGGTTGCAAAATGCGCCCGAATGAAGACTTTCCAGGTCACAGATTGCATTGCAGAATGCTTTTACTTCGTCGGACTTATTTCTTCACTGACTTCCAATTCTGTCTTCTGCTTCTTCTAGCGAACCCTTGTCCGTACATCAACACGTACATCAACTGTGATGCCCTGAAAGAACAGGCCTCCTGTGAACACCCCGTCGTGAGCGAGGGCTGTCCAGCCAGTTGTCTGTGTGAAGACAAAATCATCCCTATAGCGAGGAAATGACATCTTCTATGATAGTTATGATAGTACGATGATAGTTGTAGCATCTCTTTCCTATAATGTGAAACATATATATTCTAACTTCTTTCTATTTCTATTCTTTCTATGTGGAATACCTCAAATATGATAACAATTAAAAATCAAGGGTACTGTACTTTCATAACGTGCTGAAATAGGCCAGTCTGCATTGTTTTGCATTATTACCTCAAACTTTTTTTTTTTCCAGTAAAGCTTGTACAATCACATATCAGTGAAGCCATTTGTGTTTTATAAGCCTCGTAAACCCAGATCCTGAATAATAGCACAACTTAAGACTGTGAGAACAGGATGTTTGTGTAATGTTTTCTGCAACACTGGACCATTTTATATAATCACATCACTTTATTAAAAGCATTCAAATTATTTTAGATCGAGTTATTAGTGTTCACAGATCCATGTATGTGTGGATGCAGTCATTTCACTCAATTCACTATTATTAACATAATTGACCTTTTATACCTTTTTAATTAATTTATTGTTTTACAGACTGCGCTGTTTATAATAAAGACTATACAGTATATATATATATATATATATATATATATATATATATGAAGACTTCAGATGCAAAAGCCTCTAAGTGCCATCTGAAATTTTCTTCTAGAATGATCATTTTTATCAAGCTCGTATATTTAGGCTCAGTAATTTCACTTTAATGACAATTAATAGGTAATTTTCATTGCCATTAAAGTGAAATAACTGAACATAAACATACAAGCTTGATAAAAATGATAATTCTAGAAGAAAATTTCAGATGGCACTTAGAGGCTTTTGCATCTGAAGTCTTCATATATATATACACATACACTCACATAAAGTAAATTGACGTATCAAACCACGACAGCAGTGCTGCTATACTTCATATTATACACATTTTTATGACTATTGAGAGACTATATAGGTAAGGGAATATTTGTACCATTTAACCTATCCCAAATATAGAGCTTAGTTTTTATTAACATTTTTGCTGTATAATTATTATTAGAGTATTAATAATAATAATACATGCACAATGCACATTTTAATATGCATGAATTGATTCCAACAAATATGCATTCGACATCTCTATATAAAATAGTCCATATGGTCTTAAAATGTAAAATACTGATTTGCTTCATCATAAAAAAGGCATGCAGGGAAAGATTCCACCATATAATAATGATTAGCAACATGCATATATTGTTTATTACAGTGCAAAAGTACATCATGTTTCCTGACATCAGAACATTTTTGTAATACTGCGAGTGTCCAGATGGTGACTCTGCTGCAAGCTATATGAACAACAACACACATTTCATATTTCCTGTTATTATTATGACACTCGTGTGTTCCTTTCACCTGATGACACTGGAGATTGCGCGCGACTGTATATGAGCGCGTGCAACTTTCCGCTTAAAAACTACTTTACACGTGCATGAAAACACAAGGTGAGAAGTCGGGGTGGTTTAATAACAAACAGGCTTTGGACTGCTGGCAAAATAAAAAGAGAAAACTCATCTGCTAATGTGTGTCTAGTCTAGTCCATCCATTTGCACATATAGTTTTCTAATATTACATTTCTGCAGGTTTGCAGGTGTTAGATGGCCTGTCATGAAACGTATCTCAGTTTCAGATTCCTGGATATGATCTGGGAATAACAGTATTACTTTTATAGTGCATAAAAACATTTGTAACATTTCAAAGTTCAAATTAGAGGCATCTCCTCCACACTTCAAACAACTTTGCTTCAAGACTTATTATGACTATCGTTTTTCAAAACGTGTTTCTATCATATTTGGGATTTTATACAAAAATGCACGTTTGTTTACCAGTCTCTAGGCTTTTCTCTCCATCTCTACCAAATTTGGCATGATGTAGTCTGGAGTGTCACTGTCAATACTAATAATTAGCAAATCCACCTGAGGCCAATGAATATGGCAGATGTGGCCTACTGTTTCAGACAGCCTTAAATAATAATAATAAAATAAATAAGTAAATAAATAAATAAACATCCTTTATGAATTGTATGAATACTTTATATCCACTTGATGGCGACAGATTAATGGAAATACTCCTCCACCGTAAATAGATGTGTACAACCGTCTGTCGAAAGCTATTAATTATAGTTTATAAAGTTTTAAATATGGGTATTTTCCTTACACAAATGCATGACTGATGACTTCACTTCAGAAGGCCTTTTTTAACCCCCTGGAGCCGTATGGATTACTTTTATAATGGATAGATGCACTTTTATGGACTTCAAAACAGAAACAGCAATTCACTGCCATTATAAAGATTGGAAGAGCCAGACTATTTTTTTTTATATAACTCCGATTGTATTTGTTTGAAAGAAGAATGTCATAAACATCTAGGATGGCTTCATGGTGAGTAAATCATGGGCTGATTTTCATTTTGGGTGAACTATCACTGTAATTTGCATCTCTAGCATTTGTGTAGGAGGTGTGTGTGTGTGTGTGTGTATGTGTTGGTACTGGTACTACAATTTTAAAACATTTTCATCTGATGTAAAATAGACTTATCCATATCTACAGACCAGATTATAATATAATATAATTTATATAAAAAAAACTCTAGGGTGGGTTTGAGTAATTGTGTATTAACTTTTGACTCAAACCTTACAGTCACTCACTGAGGTAAAGTGGAAAGGGATTTTTTTTTTCCGTGTGACAACTTGCCCCAGTCTCCCTGCATCATGTGTCCTGACATGTACTGTATGCACTTCCATGTAAAGCTTTATCTGATGCTGGATTTATCGAGCGCGGTGTGTTTGGGAGCTGCGGTGTTGTGTTTTACCGATGTGAAGTGAGTTCAGCAGATGGCAGTATCTGTCAGACCTCAACAATGACACTCGCAACATTGTAACACTGAAACATTCGAACGCTGTTTCTTGCGCGCGGTTACAATGTATCGAAGCCGACAGATGAAACAGAAACACGGACGAGAACTCAACCTGCGATGGCTCTTGCTTTCTCTCTAACGTCTCTTGAGGAGCTTCACTCGCTCGATACTCGAACCGACAGCTAATACTGTACGGTTGTGTGTGTTACACGGGGCTCATGGCGGAGTTTGTCGCTGAGAACTGCGGGGTCTCATCACCGAGTGGTGGCGGGAAACCAACCCAGCCTTGCGATGAGGAGGACGGCAGAGCTTCGAGCGAGGTGTCGGTCTCCAACGGGGACTGTGGACCGTGTGCACCCGAGAACCAGGGGCTCGACACGGCCAACGGCAAAACTGGAATACCACGGAAGACCAGTATTATAAAGGTACACGATCAATGCATCTGCGTTTTACTCATTGCACGCTCGTCTGGTGTCAAACCTCGCCCTGATACACACACAAACACACGCATCATCCACAGGTTTGGGGGTTTATGGATGCACAGAAACCACTGTGAACATATCATTGCTGTTTCCACACACACACACGATCATGTGTTCTTTTGAAGCGTTTCGTGATTGATTTCATGATGGACATCAGTCAGATGAAGTCACGTGCGCTCCTTTACATATATACCTAGCATCTGCGTGTTTTAAATGACTAGTTAAGCGATCCAATAGCGGCTTAATCTTCGCAGGGATCCGTGGTTCATATGTTAACTATTCACTTCTGATTACTATGTAATCTAGTTGTTGCTTACAATCCAGTTTTAGTTGCAACTGCTCATTATTTCTCAGTTACTGGCAACATAACTACTGGTATCTAGTTGTTTATGAGGTATTACTACTATCTATGCCATCATTTATTATCTCACTGCTAGCTAAAATGCCTTTTTTACATGTCATCGTTACTAGTAAAAGTGCAACAATCAGAATATATGCTATTTCTGAACCACAGATCCTCACAGAATTCAATGGCAAACATTAGCAATTGGTCACCAATATCTTAGGATGTACTAGTGACAACATAACTAGTAACTAGATGCTAGTAATGAATGTCAAAATTTTCTGCCAATGTTAAATGCCAGTGCCGTTCCAGACTTGTTGAGTTCAGATAATGATGGTAATATTGAACACAAGCCCATAATGTTCAAGGACAACACGCATTTTTTTTAAACACACATCTAGTGTGTTGATTATGGGTAAAAATCCCATTTAGGGCTTCAAATAATGTTTTTTATTTCAGATTGTTTTTGCAGTTGCACTTCTTCCTCAAGGCAACTACTGCTTAGTTTAAATGCGTTAAAAAGACTGCGGTGCATTTAAAGGCTGGGATGAATTCATTTCAGGGAATCTCCCAGTGAGTTTGTAGAACAGTTATTGGGAAATTTTTGACCGTTTTACTGTAGAAAGCTGTGACAGGAAATATTGCTCTACTTCCCCATGCTGACTGCTGTGGCTCACAAGATCCATCTAAAGATAAAGATTTGAACCCGTACCCAAACAGACGGACACATGACATTTATATGTAGGCCATAAAGTCAGAAGCAGTCAGTCACTGTTTAAAACAGCCTCTTATTTATCTCTGATTTAGTTTTGGTGGCTCAGTAACATTGCGTATTGGTGCCATATGAGGTCAAAGTTCGGCGCTGAAGGCAAGAATGTGACAAATGTCGCACAGCTTGTTTAGAGGAGAGTTCAGACGGGGAAGAGGAAATGCTTTCTCTCTGCTAAATTTGTTTCACTTTGCATTGCTTTTTAGTGTCTGTACCAACTACAGTGTTTCCTGTGGAAAGATTTCTCATTTGTTTCTCAGCTCCATGTGGTTAGAGCGATCATGAGCTCTCAGGTGAACCACAGAGACGTGATCGTCTTTCTGTGAGCATCAGCAGACCAGAGTTTCCTACATTGTTTGTGCAACAGGAGACCTATTTTGGGTGTAACAACAAGTTTCTTAACAATGACAGTCCTAAAACAAATGATTGCATTGTTTTTCTCTCTGATAATAGTTGATTTAAATCTCCAGGTTTGCTGTGCGTGTTTAGAGATGCACAAACTGTAAAAAAATAATTTTTATTTTTACAGTACAGTTCCAAAATGATAAATGACTATACTAATATAGCTTAATAAATAACCTTAAATAACCTCAAGCAACAAATCCTTTCAGCTTATATTTGGGTTGAAAACCTCAGGGAGCTTTTAAAGCTTCTCTTTTGTTGATAACGGTCAACACACTTTTTATTTTGATGAATTGTGTAGAACTACATTTATTATTACAGCAAAACTTTGGAACTCTTCATATTCTACTATTTTGAACTTTAAAAAACAGTCTGATTTTATCTCATTTTTATCTCGACTCGTTTTGAAGGAAGGCGAATAACATGCGGTTTAGTGAATCGTTTGAGTTGATTCAGTGAGTCGGAGAGTTGTTTGACTGATTCAGGCCATGATTCGGACCTGTGTTTAATTTAGACTGATAATAACCACTGATTCAGTTATAAAGAACCGCAGAGGCACTTCTGTGCATGAAACCCTGCAGCAAACTCTCGCAGCGTTGCAGTTTTGGCTCAAAAACCATCTGTGTTAGCCTGAAGATATTCAGCTGAGTGTATGTTTTTAACCCGTACAGTTTATATACAGCCGTGGTGTTTTAAAGTGAAGCAAAGTCCTTACAGTGTATATATGTATATATATATTATATATGTATATATAAAGTGTGTAACTTCTTGTCCCTTGTCACATTTTCCTGCAATAAACATTACATAAAGTCCAAATACAATTCTATTTTGTATTTCTACACTATGTAATTAATATTATATTTATTAAAACTATTAATACTAAAATGCATTAGAAGTATAAATCTCCTCAAGTTAGTGTTTTTACATTTATTCCGAAATAATAACTAAAGGCCGTAACAATTTAAACAATATATTTTATTTGTGAACTAATGCTCAGCTGTTCTTTTTATTAGTCACATTATTTTCATCAGTCAAGCTCAGTAAACACTGTCACAGACGCGGAGATGTGTCTTTAATTTCATCAAGCTGATCACTCACTCAAACCCCCACAGTCATCGTGTTTTCAGGCCATTTCAAGTTTGATTTTGATGTGACATAAAGCGCTGATATCTAAGTGGATGAGCTGTTTAATTACTTTTTATTTAGTCTTTCCATCAACGGCATCATTGCCTCCTCTCACGTGACTTTCCCCCATTCATTCTCAATTACCCCCCACTAAACCTAAGGCTAAAGTCCCCCTGTGGTGAAAATCAAGTTTTTAATGTTGTTTATGTGTCTATATGGTTTTTTTAATACGCTTTAAGACAAAGCATGTGTAAATTCATAAGTCGACTCCATTGCTGAGTATTTTCTCCTTAAAACTGCAGTGAACCAAAGACAGTCTCAAAAACACGCTTTGAAATCGCTGGTGTTTCTGACGTCACAAACTACCTTGTAACCAATCAGATCAACGTGTGATCGTCAACCAGTGGATCTCTGAGCTGAGTGAGTGAGCGGAGGCGGGGCTCATTTGCATATTCATAGAACCTCGTATACTAAATGAAGCAAGGGTGTCGAGTTACATTCAAGATATTTTAAGGCATGAAGAAAGTTATTTTCAAGGAAAAACATTTAAATATGTAATTTTGGTGATCAATGTTGAGTTTTAAGGGATAAAATTATTGACTACAGGGGATTTTAAAACTCAGTGGGCTCAGGGGAGGCAAGAGAGACGCATATATATATATATATATATATATATATATATATATATATATATATATATATATATATATATATATATACAGTATATATGTGACCCTGGACCACAAAACCAGTCACATGGGTCAGTTTGTTGAAACTGAGATTTATGCATCATTGATGTATGGTTTGTTAGGATAGGACAATATTTGGTCGAGATACAACTATTGAAAATCTGGAATCTGAGGGTGCAAAAAAATCAAAACATTGAGAAAATCTCCTTTAAAGTTGTTCATTTATGTTCACGATTGTGCAGCATTCACTCACAAAAATAAATGTTTTATATATTTACGGTAGGAAATGTACAAAATATCTTCATGGAACATGATCTTTAGTTAATATCCTAATGATTTTTGGCATAACAGAAAAATCGATAATTTTGACCCATACAATGTATTGTTGGCTATTTCCACAGATATACCCGTGCGACTCGTGATCCAGGGTCTCATATAACTGTAAACAAATAGTACTGAATCCTTTGCTCTTTTGTCACTGATCTAACACAGATGTGATAAATAATTCTGTATTATACATTTTTAAGGCCAGACAAGTAGTTTGTTGAGGGTTGATTTGTAAAGAAGGACGCCTGCGCACATATATATTCAAACGCGCTTACCTATAGACTGAACACCGTGATGCGCATGTGCGCGACGTCGGTGTTCGCGCAGAGATAACTGATAATCGTTTGCACCTTGGAATCTATTTCCGGGAGTGCGTTCTCGAGACACCAGGCACTGTTGTTGTGAATCAATCAAAACTAACTTTATCTGGAATATAACTTTATTCTAGAGCTGCTGTAAAGCCTAAACAATCTCTGTTACTGTAATTTCCTATTATCACCGTAAAGCTGCTTTGAAACAATTCATATTGTTAAAGCGCTGTATAAATGAAGGAGACTTGACTTGATCTTCGCTCCAGCAGAGACTGTAGATGCTGAAGATATTGATATCTCTGCCTTCTTGAGTCCAGGAAATCTCTGACTGATCTTTAGCCTCACAATAGCCTTTCACGATCAACAGAACAAAGTGTAGACTATATCTTTCTCCTGCAAGTTCCTGTGTGTGTGAACTGAGGAGTTTCTCTTCTTTCTCCACATTTCCTGCTTCCTTTCTCATTTAAAAGGCTTAAGAATTCAAACTGGACAATAAATTTGAAATAAATGGAATGAAATTAAAAGAAATGTTTAAGGAATTAAAAGAAATGTTCATTTAACATAGAAGTTAAATGAACACATGGAAGAATATTCATCATTACAAGCACCGGTATGAGTAACAGGGAATCTTTACAACATTTACAACATGTAAAATGTCACATTGAGACATGTATTAAAACAATTGTTAGAAATGAATCACTGAATCAGATGAAATTTGAACCGATTCACAGAATTTATTTGAATTGACCAACTCTATAACACGCAAAATCATTGTGAAATATATCACAAGCATTTGATATGTCATAAGTTAGGCCAGTGAAATGTCATATTTATTAGTCTAATTGAAAATCCGGTAACACTTTACAATAAGGTTCATTAGTTAACATGAGTTAATGTATTAACTAACATGAACTAACAATGAACGATACATTTGTTACAATATTTTTTAATCTTTGTTAATGTTAGTTAATAATAATCCAGCTGTTCATTGTTTGTTCATGTTAGTTCACAGTGCATTAACTAATGTTAACAAATACAACCTTTGATTTTATTAACGTATTAGTTAATTAAACTAAGATTAATAAATGCTGAAGAAGTATTGTTCATTCTTAGTTCATGTTAACTAATGAACCTTATTGTAAAGTGTTACCCTTATCAACAGACATGATTACATTTCCAAAGCAAAGCTACAGATTAATGTGTGTGTCATCATCTTCATCGACACATGATGATTCATGTGACTCAGTCTAGAGTTGTGTTTAAACTCTCCAAGTCCTGTCATGTGTTGTTCTTTTCCCCGGTGTAATGATAGGGATGGTTAGAAAGGAAATGACAGGGAGAAAAGTGGGAGCCGGAAATGAATGACACAAGCCAGATTCAAACCCACTGACACTGTCTCTCTCTCCTTTATAAATCATTTCCGTCAGAACGGTTTAGTTCTATCATATTTTGGTAGGGTCTTTAATCGTATACAGACACTAAAACATCAGAGTATGTATATGTACACTACCGTTCAAACGTTCGGGTTCTTTCCTCCATTGCATAATATCAGCACCAATACCATCGTCTCTTTAGTTTCGCCACATTTGAAAGCTGTGCTCCTATTGGTCGACGTCACAGATGTGATGACCTGAAAAAAAATCGGTTGTCGTCCACTATGATGCACTATACCAGATAAAACTAATGTGAATTTTCAAGTTCAAAATTTTACATGAGAAATGTCATGCATGTTTTTATATCATCATATATACACTAAAGGTTCAAACCCTTGTGGTCGGGAATTCTCTTGTGTTTATTTGATCAGAAATGCAGTAAAAACTGTAATATTGTACATTTGTATTACTATTTAAAACGGCTGTTTTCTATGTGAATATATAGCAAAGTGTAAAAGTGAATTTTCAGCATCATTACTCCAGTCTTCAGTGTCACATGATCCTTCAGAAATCATTCTGATATGATGATTTGCTGATCAGGAAACATTTCTGATTATTATCAGTGTTGAAAAACAGTTGAGCTGCTGCTTCATGTGGAAACTGTGATGCATTTCCTTTCCCAGGAATCTTTGATGAATAGAAAGTTCAATTGAATTTGAAATGGAAAACTTCTGTGACATTATAAATGTCAGCGCTCAAGAAAAGCTCTCGTTTTGTCGAGATATCTTCTATTAGATTGAAATAAACTATGACGTAGGCCTCTGTGGGCTTTCATATGTTTGAAAAAAACCCCGTAGAATTTTCACATGTACTTTTAGTCTTGCAACAAACTTCTTCAGTAAATCTCAGTCCTGCTGTTTGACATTGTCCTGATCTCACAACTGATGTCAATCTCACTGGAAGTTGACTGGACCGTTGAAACGCTGCCTATTCATTAAAGCTCATATTATTATTTTAGTAATAATTCTGCATGTGTAATACATTGCAGCACATGCATTAACTGCGAAGCCACGTCTCCAACAAGATCCATCATGTCAATTTAATAGTAATTGCAGTTCACGCAAATGCCGCCGAGACGCCGTTATTATGGTAATTTTCTCTCTGTATAAATTGCAATTTTACTTTTTAAGATGCATTGTAGCTTTCAAGAAGAAATTAGGTTGAATTAGACACACCGCGCGACCCAGAGCTTTTAAAAGCACGAGAGAGAAACACAATCATTCTCATCTAGGTTCATTTGAAGAAAGAATTAAAAAGCAGGGCGTTTCTGGATCGAGTGTGTAACCCGTGAGTAACTTCTGCTGAAGGATTGCTGATGTCCTAATCCGTCGCGTTTAGTATAAGCGTGTGTGTGTGTGTATGTTTGCTTCATTGCTGTCAGAGGATGTGGTTTCATCATTAACGGACTTGCTCACTTCGCTCTGTGAAAGGAGGTCTCTCGGGCGTCAGCTACATTAACACCAAATTTAGAAACTCTTAACAGCATACGGTAGATTAAGTGCAAGGTTATGAGGAAATTAGTGCAAATCTCTTATTTGAGATTAAAACAATGACCTGAGAGTAATTTGAGCGCGACCCTGTTACTTTAACGAGTTGCTATTTTTGCACTTCAGGAGTAAACATGTAAAACGCTCTGTCTGAAAGCAGGTGTTGTTGTGAGGCGTGTGTTTGTTTTTACACATTATCTCTGTCTTTGTTGCATAGATGCATTATTCTCTTTTATTTGACTGAAACAGCACTTTTAACTGCACTGTTATTGCTGATTCAGACCAGTCTGTGCCCTTAAAATACTGTCAGTCTGTCAGCCTTTTCCTCCGTCGAGTTATGAATCAGCTGAAAACACATGAAAATATTAATCTCACGGAAGCTTTTTTTGATAAGGAAAAAGTCCTACGGCACAGAGCACTAAAATATAACAAAATTGCACAAACATGCATCGCTTCAAATGGCGTATTAAAACTGGATATTGTATTACAAGCAGTTGCATTTAATGTGAACGCAATAAGGTAATATAGGTACACTCAGAAAAAAAGGTACAAAAGCTGTCACTGGGACAGTACCCTTCAAAAGGGTTCTAATATGTACCATTTAGGTACTAATATGTACCTTTGAGGGACTTATATGCACTCTTTAGGTACAGGTGTACCTTTTGTAAAGGTACCGCCACAGTGACAGCTTTTGTACCTTTTTTTCTGAGAGTGGTAGCTATATGATGTTGTTGGTGATTGATAAAACAACAAATGTATATGTATATGTTGTTGCTGTTGGGCGGAAACCTAGTGTTTTTCAAAATAAACATTGCGTCGTCAAAGTTGCATTGTGGCTTTAAACGTGGTCAGCATGCGTCAATATAACAGTAGCATTTTATGAAAATCAAGCTCAAATGTAAAATGTGACGTCAGAAACACCAGCGATTTCAAAGCGTGTTTTTGAGACTGTCTTTGGTTCACTGCAGTTTTAAGGAGGAAATACTCAGCAATGGTGTCGACTTATGAATTTACACATGGTTTAAGCATATTAAAAACACCACATAGACATATAAACAACATTAAAAGCTGGATTTTCTTTAGATCAGTTTAATGCATCCTAATTATTTCGACCCTAAACATATTCATGTAGTCTGTGTTGCAGCACAAGTAACATCACCATCATCTCTCCGTGTTTTGCTAATGAAAGCTGTGCCGTGTCCAGTAGGTGTGGTGTGCCGTTAAAAAGGTCAATGTGCACTTTGAGCTCAACACTTGTGTGTTAAATGAGTGAACTCAGTTCTAGGTCCGCCACGTCGTTCATGGTCTATTCATTGTTTGTGGCGTCATTCAGTCTCAGTCTTTATGTAAGCCACTTGATATGGATTAGATAGAAACCAGGCCTAATAGGCATCGCCGAGACAGATAACGGTCAGCGTTCACCAATGCTTCATTAATCACTATAGCAGAGATCTTTATATGTGCCGGTGTCACACATTCAGGGCTCTGAACTAATGCCTCCTGCTATATGTGAATAAATCAGTAGCTTGAACTGCTATTTATATATTTGACACATTTATGTAAATGCGCAGATAGTGCGGCCACTTTCCTCGGCAAGTGACTTTTAAATAAAACATGTATGTTCTGAAAATAAATGTTCTGATCTTTTCTTCCCCCGTCTTTTTTAAAGTAGTTTTTTATTTTTTTATCAGAAAGTTCTTGTTAGACTTTTATTTTTTATTTTTTAAGATTCTACGCAAACACCGAGACTGCGGATACAACTCGGGGTGAATCTCACGAGAACAGTCGTATTTCACCTCAAAATCTAAAGAAATAATAAAATGCATTTTATGCAAAGAAAATGAAACATTGACATTTTTATAATAGTTTGGCATGTTCTTTCCATGGTTATTAAACACATTTCCCTCTAAACTCTTATTACTGTAATGAGTACGAAACGATTTAGAATTTTTTAGAATTATTATTTTTTGTAATTCCCATTATTTTCAATGGTAACGTGTTAGGTTCTTTATTATGTTATAATAAAAGCAAAAAAATAAAATAAATTGTCCATCAGCGTACATTGTGTATGTTGTGTATATATACATGGGGAAAAGTGTGTGTGTATGTGTGTATATATACATGGGGAAAAGTGTGTGTGTATGTGTGTATATATACATGGGGAAAAGTGTGTGTGTATGTACATACATGTGTGTGTGTATACATGGGGAAAAGTGTGTGTGTATGTGTGTATATATACATGGGGAAAAGTGTGTGTGTATGTACATACATGTGTGTGTGTATACATGGGGAAAAGTGTGTGTGTATGTACATATATGTGTGTGTGTGTGTGTGTCTGTGTGTGTGTATATACATGGGGAAAAGTGTGCGTGTATGTACATATGTGTGTGTGTGTGTGTGTGTATACATGGGGAAAAGTGTGTGTGTGTGTATATACATGGGGAAAAGTGTGTGTGTGTGTGTGTATACATGGGGAAAAGTGTGTGTGTGTGTGTATACATGGGGAAAAGTGTGTGTGTGTATGTACATACATGTGTGTGTGTGTGTGTGTATATATACATGGGGAAAAGTGTGTGTGTGTGTACATACGTGTGTGTGTGTGTGTGTATACATGGGGAAAAGTGTGTATGTACATACGTGTGTGTGTGTGTGTATACATGGGGAAAAGTGTGTGTGTATGTACATACGTGTGTGTGTGTGTGTGTACATGGGGAAAAGTGTGTGTGTATGTACGTGTGTGTGTGTGTGTGTGTGTGTGTGTGTGTGTGTGTATACATGGGGAAAAGTGTGCGTGTATGTACATGCGTGTGTGTGTGTGTGTATATATATACATGGGGAAAAGTGTGTGTGCATGTACATACTGTGTGTGTGTGTATATATATATATATATATATATATATATATATATATATATATATATATATTATATATACACACACACACACACACACTTTTCCCCATAATACAACATGTTTTTGACAGGTTTTGTGAGATTCACCCCTAAACGTTTCTTTACCGTGATTAAAGGGTTTTCTTATTCAGGTAGTGAAAGACATACATTTTAAAAGCCTGCATCAATTCAGAGGATAAAGAAGAGTCGCCCAGCGTGGTGCATTCAGATTTGATTTTCATATTCATCGGGGAACACTTTAATTGGACACTTTCTTCACAGGAAAGCTCTTGTGTGCAGAGAGAGACGGCCGTGTTTGAAGTGCAATAGCCGCTCTGTCAGTCCTTTACTCGGTAATGCTGGACTCAATTAGCAATCCATGCCACCATTATTGAGCTGAGAGGAACACTTCACATGTTTTATGAGTGTCGGTGTGTGTAGGAGGTTAAAGTTGGATCATGATTCACTGGATCTGTCCCATAGTGACCGATTAAAGATTCCTTAAGCTTCTGTAATGCTTCTGTCTTCCATCTTGCTTGACCGTGCACAACTTTGGAAAGTTTGTTCAATTAAAACCTGTTTTAAACTTATCTCTTGTGCTATTTTAAAGGCTGCTTATTTTATTTTGGAGTCTTCTTCAATAAATCTACATGCATCCAAGGCCAAAAAACACTTTAATTTTCTCATAATATACATTGCAGAATCAGCTCTTTTCTCACAGTGTCTCAAACGGTTTGTTTAAAGATTCGGTCTTTCTAAGCCCCTCCTTTCCGAGAGCCTGCTCTGCTCTGATTGGTCAGATGCCCCAGTCTGTTGTTGATTGGTCGACCGCCTATTAACCAAACACCCATTTTTTGAATTTCAGATAATGAATTTCCTCAGCGCTTGACACAGTAGCCGCGTTTCCATTACCCTTCAAATTGCGCAAATTGAAATTGCAAATTGAAAATACGCCCAATGGAAACACGTCAATTTCGCAAAAACTCCCATTTATCGCAAAAAAGTTTTTCCGCTCGCATGAGGAGGTTTTTCAGGCAATTCGAAAAAGAAAAATTTCGCAAAACTGCAATGGAAACAGTTTTTGCGCATTTACAGGTCACCTGACGTAGATGACGCGGTGTGTTTGGACAGAATACGAGACGGAGCTCTTTATTAAATTCATAAAAGACAAAAGAATTACAGGAATAATGGATTCTAAACCTCAAATAAATGCCACAATCAAGAAACACCCAGAAACTCCTCATATGAGCCGCTCACAGGTATAATAAGGGTCGTTCCTTGCCAATAATTATTGGAAAACACACATACGTCTCCTTCGATTAATAATAATGGCTAGTGCAGTGGCTGAGATATACGTAAACTACCATCATCCGTCGCCATGATGTTTGGAATGATTTATCGCGAGAGGAAAAAATGAAGTTTTAGTCGCATAACATCAGTCAATGGAAACGCAGTCATTTTGCAATAGTTTTTTGTTGACATTTAGAAAAAAACACAAAAGTTTTGCGCATATCTGTAATGGAAACTCGCCTACTGATACAAACCGTAACAATAGCGTCCTATAGTTCCAATACTTAATAGTGGAAAAACCTGCTTTTTGGCATGTTTGGAGCGTTTTTAGGTTTTAGTTCCTGCAACGACTTTTGGGGGAATTAATTTAGTTCCTACTTGCACAATAGGAATTACCAGTGACGTAAAGTGTAGTTGATTGGCAGAACACACTGGCACCCATCATTTTTAAAAGGCTGTGTAAACACAGTTTATAGGCTATATATTTACTCCACGAACACGGAAAACAGCGTTAGCCGAAGCGAAACATGAATATGTATTTCTGCTCAGCTAGCGACATTGGGCATCAACCACACTATAATACTTTTTTGTATACCGTTTACTTTCTTTGTGTGACAGTTCTATCTAATAACGTATAAGATAGGACTGTTGAACAGATTGCCAACTAATGAAGATCTCACCGCCGTCAAAATAAAAGTCCTGCACAACAACCAGAGCGGCCAGACGTAAGAGACTCTTTACGTCACTTTAAAGTTCAAACTGGTGGTGCGAATGCAACCTGGAAAACATCCCTAGGAAACCATTCAGTTCCTATAACTAACCTGTGTGAAAGCCCCTAAAGTGGCTATAATATATACACACACACACACACACACACACTTTTCTGTGAACAACATGACATCTCGACATGAACAACACAAACCAAACTTCCAGTCTCAGATAAACTACAGTGTTTGAGGGCGGAGCTAAGAGACGCTGTTCACCGGCGGCCAATGAAAGCCATAGGCTGGTATTATGCAAATTAGTTACAAACCTACGTAGGTTCAGCATGAAGTGAGACTGGAAATACTGACTCGTTTCAGCAGTTCAGAATCGATTATTTCTTTTGGGAGGCAAAAACAATATTTATCTGCACTTTGATCTTTGAAACTTTGCAGACCTTCAACATTCACAAAACATCTGTATTACACACTGCATGAAAGGGAATATCCCCCCCAATAAAAGCAAAATGGGGCACTTTAAAACACTGCCAGCTCACTAGATACTTTTATTTGTATAGTTTATGCATAAACATGTTGTGCAAGCAGTCGGTTAAGAGCCGTTGTTGTTTCTGAGAAAAGCTTGTGCAGTATTTGCTCGCTCATGCTGCTTTTGTAATGTCTGTATTCTGTAATCTAATGCATTTTTAATTGTGGCTTAGGTGTCCAAATACTTTTCGGGGTCACTGTATTTCATGCCCACATTGCTGGAGAGGCTTTTAAAGCGGATATTACCCGGATGTTGTCATGTTATTGTGATTAATGTGTTGAGTATATTACAATCCAGCAGATGTCAGCCCTTTTTTCTCAGTAAAGCACTACAATCTGGGCTGCAGTGTAATCACAAAAAGTGACATATTGAAGAGTAGCGGATAAATAGCGCCTCCCCGGTGGATATCTCACAGGGACACGCAGTTCAGAACGGTGCAGTTAGCCAGAAAAAAACAGCTTTCAATCCATTAGGGACTTATAATCAGGTGGAAGCGCAGAACGAGCCCTTATCAGACAAACACAGAGGAAATTTTCAGACAAAAATACACTGAAAATCCCTCTGTTGGATTGTTTTAATGACTCTGTCCCTCGTTCTCTTTAATCCCTCAATTAATGTGTGCGCTTTTATCTCTTGGAAACTTTCAGGTGTGTGTGAACACACAATAGAACAAAGAACAATAGACAAATGCTTGTGAATCTTGATTTGAAACTATTATTTCAATTATGATCGCACAGGACACATTTTGTTATGTTTTCGTTAAAGTAACTGACCTGTTATTTGATGCTTTTGTTTTTTAAATCCGTTGCATTCATATTTTCTTTTTATATGGTTAATAAGAGAATAATATATAAGAGTTTTAAATTTTTTAATGCAAGACACTACAAATGGATATTTAACTAATAGAAATCACTGCACTGTCCCCAGTTTTCTGAAACATTATGTTTGTTTACATATGCAAATTCTAAATATCAAATAAATATGCTCCTATTTGCATACATTTGCAGAACAGAAATCTGAACATTGGTTAAATGCAGTTTCAAAATGAACATGATTTTGTTGACATTAGAGGGTTTTTTTTTTTCAGAGGGGACTTTTGGATTTATCTTTCTCATAAATCAGAAAATACTGTCAACAGACAGAAAATCATCACCATATTTTTAGGAATAAAATGTTGTATAGGGCTGGACGATGGGGCCGAAGAACGGTAAAAATGTTCATATGTCAGTATAGATAATTATCACAATAAATGTCAAATTGCTCATAAGTGAAAGTTGCAGAAACCAGTTAATTTGTGTTTTTTTCATCAGAATATGACACATTTCACACATTAATATTTCATGTTTTGTCTCGTAGAAATGCACATGTGAACGCAGCTTGACTTGGGATGCTGATGTAAATTAATGGTTGATGTGCTCGGATTATTTTTATTAATTAAACAATAAATAAATACAAGATATGGTTTCTTTGATACCGATTATAAGCGTCCATATAATATTGTTTTATTTATGATTAAAGATGTATGAATGCACACATATAAGAATAAACATGATGAAAAGAGGGTTGGGGAACGTTAGACTAACGTTAGTATAACATTAGATTAACGTTCTACAAACCAAAAATTAAGTCTCATGCACAGAAAAGGCAGTGCTTATCAGTTATTGTCACCAGTGTGACGTTCATGCATTATTTGCATAGTCCGTAAACATTATATCGAACACTTATCAAACTTTGGTTATGACTTAAGAGGAAAATGATATCATGATAATTTTCGTTATTGTTTTATCGCCCAGGTCTCATATAAACCAGGCGAATGATATCTGAACAAACCCTTTAGAATATAGACTGTAATAAAGTCTGGTGTTTGTAAAAGGGAGATTTCTGACTCAGTTCTGGAGAAAACTTTATTGTACAGACTACAGATTCAAATAGATAAAGTGTAATAAAATAAACGCTCAAATGTGTATTTTGGATGAACGAAAACAAGTTATGGAGTTAAATGTTATGCAATTCAAATAGTACAATCTTTAAAGTCCCCCTGTGGTGAAACTCAAGTTTTTAATGTTGTTTATGTGTCTATATGGTGTTTTTAATAAGCTTTAAGACAAACCATGTGTAAATTCATAAGTCGACAGCATTGCTGAGTATTTTCTCCTTAAAACTGCAGTGAACCAAAGACAGTCTCAAAAACACGCTTTGAAATCGCTGGTGTTTCTGACGTCACAAACTACCTTGTAACCAATCAGATCAACGTGTGATCGTCAACCAGTGGATCTCTGAGCTGAGTGAGTGAGTGGAGGCGGGGCTCATTTGCATATTCATAGAACCGTGCATACTAAATGAGTCAAGGGTGTCAAGTTACATTCAAGATATTTTAAGGCATTAAGAATCTTTTTTCAAGGAAAAAAACGTTTAAATATGTAATTTTGGTGATCAAAGATGAGTTTTAAGGGATAAAATTATTAACTACAGGGGGACTTTATCAGAGTAATGAGATTTGATGAGGAATGTCGGCATTCATGTGAACCGTAATCAAACTGTGAGCATTAAAACAATGAAACGGCTGACCTGATCCCAGCAGGCCTGGAAAAAGGCGGTCATTACATAACAGGCCAGAAATAGACTTTTTTAACGGAAATAATGAAGCGGCTGTTCAGACACTGAGGGGTTTTTTACAGCATTGTTTTTCTAGCGCTGGGATGTGAGGGCGTCCCTTATACGGCGTAAGGAAATCCTCGGGAAGGACGCCTGACCTCAAAGACACGACTTCAGAACACAAACCGGCCACACCTAAAGGTCAACGCATGTCTGACCTCGTCTCAGATCAGGCAGATTATATTTAGTCATGCGGTTCGGCTTTTCCTGAGAACGTTTGGCATTAGGATTCAGCTAAGGCTACATGAGGCAGCAAAAAGCCAGGGATTTTCCTTCAAGATCTGAAACTAATCTTTATTAAAGTAGTCCTGTTTGTTTCTGCTGGTTTCTCTCGCTGTGCTGCTTGGAAAGGGGAATTTTACAGGCCCGTCGAATAGTTCTGTGCAAACCAAATGTCATGTGACCAACCACTCTAGAGCCGCAGGAGTAATGACATCATGATGACACTGATTGGCTGATGAGGAACAGACAAAGTCCAGCATCTTTCACTGGTGGTGGCTATCCTGAACTGTGACGTCAAAGAGTCACAGTCTTAATATAATATAATATAATATATAATGTATTCTGAGTGTTTGTTTACTGCCCCTATAGTGAAAGTTCATTAAGAAGAAGCAAGGCTGCATTAACTTTATCAAAAGTGACATTTATAATATTACAAATGATTCTATTTCAAATAAATGCTTTCCATTCATCAAAGAATCCTGGGAAAAAAATGTTTACCACCTAAATATACGAAGCAGCAAAACTGTTTTCAACATTGATAATAATCATAAATGTTTCTTGAGCATCAATTCATCATATTAGAGTGATTTCTGAAGGATCATGTGACACTGAAGACTGGAGTAATGATGCTGAAAATTCAGCTTTGATCACAGGAATAAATTACACTTTACTATATATTCACATAGAAAACAACTATTTTAAATTGTACTAATATTTCACTGTTTTTCTGTATTTTTTGATCAAATAAATGCAGTCTTGGTGAGCAGAATAGATTTTAAAAATCTTTCTGACCCCAAACCTTTAAACGGTTTAGTACCTTTGAACTTAATCAGAAAGGACAAAAACCCGTTGAAATTCCAGATGTGTATTAGGCTGCAGCATTTAATCATATATTTTTGTTATTGGCAAAAAATAAAAGTGCGCGAGATATTCTTAGCTCCGTCAGACGAGACCTCGAGCGTCTCCAGCCTCAGATGGTGATCTGCTTCTCACGAATGATCTTGCCAAAGGCTCGAATCGGTTGTAGATGTGGTCCGCGGTGTTGTCGTGTGTGTGTTTGTCATGTTATTTTTATCACTGTCTAAAAAATTATGATTTTTTTTAGTCAAGTCATTTCCTGAACGTGTCAGCGTGAGCAGAGAAGATTAAAGCGTAAGATAATGTTTCGACTAATTCTTGAAAAGTCTGCTTGAGACTTGAAGAATGTGCATTATGCAAGAGTTGACCGCTGTTTTTCCAGGCCTCCGGCCCCTTACACAACAAGACCCCGTCAGGTCTCGCAGAGAACAGACTCTTGTGCCGGATGATAATCAACTACACACACTGAGAAGTTCTCAATAAATAGCTCTATTGAAGAGCTGTTTGATGCCCGTCACTTTAAACATTTGTATTTCTTTAAGGAAATAGGAAAGCATGCGAGATAGAAAAAGAATAGTGTTTTGAATGTGCAGTTTAATATTGTGCAATTTTATTTTTTTTAAAGAAATTAATACTATTCATTTAGCAAGGATGCATTAAATTGATCAAAATTGACAGTACATACATTTATAATGTTACAAAAGATTCTATTTCAAATAAAAGCTGTTCTTTTGAATTTCTATTCATCAAAGAGAATCCTGAAACAATATGTATCACTGTTTAAAATTGTATCAAATTCAAAAATGTATCACAGTTTCCACTGAAATATGAAGCAGCAGCTCAACAGTTTTCAACATTGATAATAATCATAAATGTTTCTTGAGCAGCAAATCATCATATTAGAGTGATTTCTGAAGGATCATGTGACACTGAAGACTGGAGTAATGATGCTGAAAATTCAGCTTTGATCACAGGAATAAATTACACTTTAAAATATATTAAAATAGAAAAGTTATTTTTAAATTGTAAAAATATTTCACAATATTACTGTTTTTTTAATCAAATAAATGAGCAGAAGAGACTTCTTTCAAAAGAATATATATCTTTTCTTTTATTTTATTTTTTATTTGCTTTTAAAATTGTGAGACAGACATAAAGATACAGTGATATTGTTACACATTTAAAATATGTATAAAATGATTACAATAGTTTTAGACATAAAACATATGTCTAAAGACTAAAGACATATTGTTTGGAAAAGGATTTTTAGAAAGCTAATTTTCCCATTGATGTTTTATGTTCACACTGCAGAACCAGAAATAGGTTAACCTCCAAAGCTCAGTTCTTTCCAGCAGGACGGCACATTTCCTTTGACCCAGCTAAAGTAAATTTCCAGTGGACCAAAAGCCATTGACACTGGCATGGGCCATTACTCTCGTTAAGTGCTGCGTCATATTGAGAGACGGGACAGATTTTGGCCTGACCTCTCATGGGACCGGGATTACCATGGGACAAAGGGAATGCCTGTGTTTGCTGATGGGTAAAAACCCACTGAAGTTTACGAGCAGGTAGAGCACCGCTAGGACAGATGTAGTTAGTGTAAGCATTGAAAACAATGCTTTTTTACTTGAATTATTGGAATTTGGAAAGTGTTGCCATAGTGAAAACAGATCATAGCGACACATCTCTCAAAGAAGTCTTATTTATTGTTATTTCATGTTGGAATAGATACAGCTCAAAGGTCTGTAATTAAAATGAATGAATGAGTCTGTTATATAAATGTCGAGTCTCTGGGGCTCACGGTCCCCGGAGCAAACGCTACACTTTCTGCTCAACCTAATATTATTCTGAGCATTACACACACTTAAAGATGGGTGAAGTAACCGTATATCATTGTATGTGTAAACTATATCATTATACATTTTTCTTTCTTTCTTTTATTTATTATTAAATGACTCTGACTCCAGTCTGGTATGTAATGCCGAGTATTCATGATCCAGTCAAAAGTAGATTAAAGCTTCATTTTTCCTCATTGATCCTGTCTTTCACCTGGAAAAAAAGATTATGGAAGTCATTTAAATAACCATGTGATGCATGAATGCCTATTTGTGGATAATCCAGTGAATTCAGTACTTTACATAAGATAAGCCACTACTTTTTTCATCTCAAATGTGCAGCTTTTGTTTTACAGATTCACATACTAATGATTATTTTGGAAACCGGTGATTTTCAAAACACTTTTTAGGCATTTGGCACTTTTTTTGCGAACTTTTACACTCAAAATACTTTTACTAACCCTAACCCTAAATGCAATTACCTTTTTTTATAATGTTGTTTTTAGAAATTATACACTATAAAAAATAATACACTAAATCTACTCAATAAAAGTGTGGCAACAGGTTACAAGCAATATTATCAATTCAATTTAACATATAAGAATTGAATTAGAACTAATCAAATTAATTCCTTAAAAGTCAACCATTTAAAATGAGTAACTGCAAATAGCACACCAAAAAAATGAGAACTCTTTCTTTTTTATTACCAACATTGAAGACTCCAACAAAACATCAATATTTCTCAAAAAGAGCTGTAGACAAATGACAGAAATAAAATCGTCTGGTTTGTAACAAGAGAGATTTGATGTCTTTTCAGTTGATTTTATCTAAGGCTGCGGCTGGAAGTCAGCTGTTTCTCTTTCCTTGAGTGATTCTGCTTGTTATCATCAGATCTGAAAGTCAAAAAATACGTAATTTAAACACTGCAAGCAGTTTTTACCTAGCAGTTTTTATCCTAATAAAGCTTCTTTGTTAAATGATGTTAAATTAATTTGATGTTTATTTGCTCTATTATAGGCCAAACTGGGCTTAAACAAGAAAATATCTGTAGCCATTTGAAATTAGAGGCAACCACTGCATTTTAATCAAGATCAAAACGAAGATGCTACCTACACACATGTAACATGAGTGGTTGTTTTTGGCTTTGTGAAATTATACTACATAAAACATACTAGACGGACTGTATAAAATGCAAATTCATTCTCTGACAGTAGGTGGCGCTTATAGAACAGCAGCAATATAGGGTTTCCTTGGTTAATGCTGTAAAGAAAGCAGCGCCACTCTTATAAACGCTACTTTACGGTCGACCGGTGCATCTTTTATATGTGATATGTGATAGAAATAGTGCTAAGAAGAACATTTACATTTATATTGCATTTTTTTTAGACCACACATACCCCAGTGAAGACTTCTCTCTCTTTCTTTGTGAAACGGATGCAATTATTTTCTTAATTAAGCCTGGTGTAGCTCAATATTTTCCTGTCTCTAGGCTCAGGGAGGAATAAAAGAAAAGGACACATTGATGTTCTTGTTTTTTTGGTCACAACACAGAGATGCATTATCTCAACAACAGTGAAAATACAGGAAAAATTTACATACTTAAAAATGCAACTTCAGTAGTTTATATTTTAAAATCAACATGTAATCAATAATGACCCTATTTACTATATTGCACATTAGTGGTTTTAGATGGCAACTGTTTTCAAAATTGATAATAATCATAAATGTTTCTTTAGCAGCAAATCAGCATATTAGAATGATTTCTGAAGGATCTTGTGACTGAAAACTGAGTAAAGATGCTGAAAATTTAAGCTTTGATCACAGAAATATATTTCTAGTTTCTATATATTCACATAGAAAACAGCTATTTTAAACTGTAATAATATTTCACTGTTTTTACTGTATTTTTGATCAAATAATTGCAGCCTTGGTTACCAGAAGAGACTTCTTTTAGAAACATCAAAAAATCTTACCGATCCCAAACCTTTGAACGGCAGGCACTGAAAGTGAAATAAAATCATGAATAATCAAACAAAATCTGTCCTTTTAAGCATGTTTTCTGAAAGTGTTCATCTCGAGTAGTTCAATACTGATGATAAATTGCTTTATTTTCCAGGATGGTTCCAGGCGGTGCAAGGAAAGGAAAAAGACGGTGTCGTTCAGTAGCATGCCAACAGAGAAGAAGATCAGCAGTGCAAGCGACTGCATTAATTCCATGGTGGACGGGTCTGAACTGAGGAAGGTGCGGTCCATCTCCAGAGTCTACTACCGTTACTTTCTCCTAGACGCCGACATGCAGTCTCTGCGGTGGGAGCCGTCCAAAAAAGAGTCCGACAAGGCCAAGATTGACATAAAATCAATAAAAGAAGTGCGTACCGGTAAGAACACAGACACCTTCAGGGCCAATGGAATTTCGGATCAGATTTCCGAGGACTGCGCATTCTCCATCATCTATGGGGAGAACTACGAATCGCTTGATTTAGTGGCAAATTCAGCCGATGTAGCAAATATATGGGTGACTGGACTCAGGTACTTAATATCGTACGGAAAACACACTCTTAATATGATTCAGAGCTGTCAGGACAACATGCGTGCGTCCTGGCTGGGTGACCTCTTCGACGAAGCGGACATCATTGGGGGAAAATGCATTAGTCTTTGTTCAGCCGTACAGCTGATTAAGAACTTAAGTCCTGGAGTGAAAAATGTCAAGATCGAGCTGAAGTTCAAAGAGTTGCACAAAGCGAGGGATAAAACCGGTTCTGACGTGACCAAGGAGGAGTTCATCGAAGTCTTTCACGACCTTTGCACGAGACCAGAAATCTATTTTTTGCTGGTGCAGTTCTCAAGCAACAAGGAATTCCTCGACACCAAGGATCTGATGATCTTTTTAGAGGCAGAGCAAGGCATGGCGAAGGTGAGCGAAGACATCAGTGTGGAAGTTATTCAGAAGTATGAACCCTCAAAGGAAGGGCAACTCAAGGGATGGCTCTCCCTGGATGGATTTACCAAGTACCTCATGTCAGGGGAATGCCACATCTTTGATCCCGAGCAAAAAACAGTATGCCAAGACATGAACCAACCCCTTTCCCACTATTACATAAACTCTTCTCACAATACATACTTGATTGAGGACCAGTTCAAGGGTCCCTCAGACATTACCGGCTACATCCGTGCCCTAAAGATGGGTTGCAGGAGCGTGGAACTTGATGTGTGGGACGGGCCCGATAACGAACCGCTCATTTACACGGGCCACACGATGACTTCACAGATTGTCTTTCGCAGCGTCATCGACATCATCAACAAGTATGCTTTCGTGGCCTCGGAATTTCCTCTGATCCTGTGCTTGGAGAACCACTGCTCCTTGAAGCAGCAGAAGGTAATGTTTCAGCACCTTAAGAAAATACTCGGAGACAGAATTCACTCGGATCCTCCCAACCTTGACGACAGCTACCTTCCGTCCCCTTCGGACTTAAAGGGAAAGATTCTTCTGAAAGGAAAGAAGCTGGCGAGCAACTGCACCGGCTCCGAAGGCGAGGTGACGGATGAGGACGAGGGTGCAGAGATGTCTCAACGGATGAACAACGAGGGGAGTGAACAGCGGACGGTCGTTCAACCCAAAAACTTCCAGCTTTCCAAGGATCTCTCCGAAATGGTAACCTTATGCAAGTCTGTTACTTTTAAGGACTTTCAGACTGCTTTTCAGAACCAGAAGCACTGGGAGCTCTGCTCATTCAATGAGGTCTTCGCCAGTCGTTGTGCTACTGACCACCCCGGTGACTTCGTTAACTACAACAAGAAGTTCCTAGCGAGGGTCTACCCAAGCCCAATGCGGATCGATTCCAGCAACATGAACCCGCAGGACTTTTGGAAATGTGGCTGTCAAATAGTAGCAATGAACTATCAAACACCAGGTCTCATGATGGACCTCAACATCGGCTGGTTTAGACAAAATGGCAACTGTGGTTACGTTCTACGCCCAGCTATCATGAGGGAGCAGGTGTCTTATTTCAGTGCCAATACTAAAGACTCAGTTCCGGGAGTGTCTCCACAGCTCCTTCACATAAAGATCATTAGCGGACAAAATTTCCCCAAACCCAAGGGCTCAGGCGCCAAAGGCGATGTGGTCGATCCCTACGTTTACGTTGAAATTCATGGCATCCCTGCGGATTGTGCAGAGCAAAGGACTAAAACGGTCCACCAGAATGGCGACAACCCCATCTTTGATGAGAGTTTCGAGTTTCAGATTAACCTTCCGGAGCTGGCAATGGTGCGCTTTGTCGTTCTGGATGACGACTACATTGGGGACGAGTTTATCGGTCAGTACACGATCCCGTTTGAATGCATTCAGCCAGGCTTCCGCCACATTCCCCTCCAGTCTCTGACGGGCGAAGTCCTTCCACACGCCTGGCTCTTCGTCCACGTGGCCATTACTAACCGCCGTGGTGGGGGTAAGCCTCACAAAAGGGGGCTTTCAGTCCGCAAGAGTAAGCGGGGTCGGGAATACGCCAGTATGAGGATACTTCTCATCAAGGCTGTAGATGAAGTCTTTAAATCTGCTGCGCAGCCACTAAAGGAGGCAACTGATCTCAGAGAGAACATGCAGGTGAGATAACGCTTACTCACTGAGAAACAGAATCGTGACTTGTTTTCAAATGACTGCCAGAAAGGCTCTGTGCACCTTATTTTATTATTAAAAAGAACAGGTGCGGCTATTTGTAACTTGAATGTGTCTGGCTTCCGTTGTCATTTGCTTTCAGTTATTTTACCTAAACCAAAACAGTCCGTTATGCTGCTTTATATTGCAAACTTTTAATTGTTAACATATTATTTTGATTTCATTTTCATGATCATAAACACACTGGTTTGTAGCTCAAGTCGTTTAACCGTTTAATGCACTTTTTTTATTCTTCTAATTATCTACCTATAGGCGTTAAAGGGGTGGTTGATTATGATTTCACTTTTCTAACTTTAGTTAGTGTGTAATGTTGCATAAACAACATCTGCCAAGTCACAATGCTCAAAGTTCAAAGCAAAGGGAGATATTTTCTTTTAAAGAAATTGGTTTTTAAGGACTACAACAAACGGCTGGTAGAGACTACACCACATTCCTCCCGGGTTAGTGACATCACTAACCCTTAAATTTACATAATCCCCACCCCCGGAACACAATTTATAGATTATCAAGACAGAATATGCTTATCAATGATTAGAAAATAGTTAACTCCACATCAGCTACATAAATTTAAACATAAACAAAAAAGTTTTTGAAATTTTCAGAACACAAGCTGTTGTAGCTCCGCCCCCTGTGCCGGGAGCAGCAGCTCATTTGCATTTAAAGGGACAGACACAAAAACGGTGCATTTTGCTCACCCTTAAAAAGTGACATTTTAACATGCTATATAAAAATATCTGTGGGGTATTTTGAGCTAAAACTTCACATACACACTCTGGGGACATCAGAGACTTATTTTACATCTGAAAAGAGCATTATACCACACCTTTAATGGATCTGAAGTCTCGCACATTCAAAGAAAATCGCTTACTTCAGTGTTGCAAAATAAGTTGGAAATGAATGCAAAGACACAATAAACCCACAAGTAACATGCTTAGATGAATATTGTTGCATTCATCCCAAAATCTAAAATAAGAGGAAATAAACTGAATATATTTAAAAATATATATTAAATATAATGGCAAAATAAATTATACATAAACATACATTTCTTTTCTTTGATTTAAAGCAGCATACCATCATTGCTGTAATGCAATAAAGATAAAATCATATTGCAGTATGGTAATGACATTTTGTGGTTTGGTTTTATTGCAGGACTTTAGGTATATTATTTTACCTATATACCTCTTATTTTAGTGAAATATTTTTTTTGGAAAAAAATCATTGCTGTATTTAAAAACCATCTGCATTATGGTAATGAGATTTGGGTGGGCTGGGGTCTTGTTTGTAGGACGATTAAGGAAAATATGTAATTTCTTTCTTTAGATTTTTAGGTGAAATATGATCTGGGAAGGTTCACCCATTCAGTGTCTGCAAAGAATGCAAATGACTTGACTCAGCAAATGTTTAGTTTGAAGCTTGCCAAGACTCTCCAACCTTATTTCATTGTCGCAAGCATCTTCTTTTCATAGCGTGAGAAAGTTTTCTCAGATGTAGTGCACATCAGAAAGTCGACCCTGAGAAGGAAGCACAGCTTACAGGACGCTTCTCTTCACAAGGCCAAGGGCATTTGAACTGAAATCTCTGGCACTGATAAACAAAAAACAAAAGAGCTGATTTTAATCAGTTGTAATTCCCCGATATTGCACAACTTGTCAGACTGGCACAAAATACTTAGATCAATAAGTCCCTTATTTAGCCATGAGAACTGAAAATATACTCATATATAGGCTACAGGTAGGAGATCAGCCAAATTCCTTTTTAATATTTAATGTGGAAAATGTTGCATAACACAGGGTTAGTATGTCCTGAGGCATGTGTCAGTTATATCCCCTTAAGAAGAGATTAGGCCGTCTCATGGATAAAAGGAGCGCTTTCTTATAACAGGAAAGCACTGAGAATATTTTGAAGTCAGGAAATAGTTTTTTTCTTTTTTTTTCGTCGTTTTAAGATTAAACCACAGATGGTGTTTCAATTTGTTTCCCCTTCATTGGTTTTTGGTCTGTTGCCTTTAGAATGCAAATATAGCAATCTTGTCAGAAAGACCTTGACTCATATTCCAGGAGCAGTTATAATCCAAATAATATTTTAATGCAGCTTCTTTATGTTGATGCTTTGTGGTAGGGCCAAATCGGTTTAACTGCGATCACATGGAAATTGCGATTAATCGTGCAGCCCTACTAATAACTTCAATTAGCATATTAGCCTATTGTGATGAATCTGGTCTTAATAGATTCCTTGAGTCATGCCGAGAACATAGCAACCAATTTTGCTATAGTCAGCCGAACTTGATGTCCGCCATTAGGGCTGCACAATATATCGAAATGATCGAAATATCGCAAATGTATACAGTACTGTGCAAAAGTCTTAGGCATGTTAATAGTTTTTGAAAGCATTCTCACTTTACAGCATTTTAACACAAGTGCCAGTGCTTTTCCCAGTACTGTAGCTTTGCAGGAAGGTTTCTTCAAGCGTCTCGGAGACGTTCCCGCAGTTCTTCTGGATTTAGTCTGTCTCATTTTCTTCTGTTTCTTCATGTAATCACAGACGGACTCGATGATGGTGAGATCAGATCATACCGGCTGTTGTCAGACTCCTTGTGCATACACACACCTCACTGGATTATTACAATTAATGGCAAAAAGAATGTTTGGAAATGTAAACTGATATTTCCTACTGACACACTACAGCAAAAGATAGAAATAACTGACTTAAAACCATTTTTTTTGGGGGGGGGGGGGGGTATTAACATGCCTAAGACTTTTGCACAGTACTGTATATCGTGATATGCATATTGCAACAGCTTGCAATAACTAGGATCATGAACAAAAGACAGAGAAAATCACTCGCTGCTCTCGGCTGAATAACTTTTGTAGCTTTAATAAGAATCAGTAATTATTTAATTCATACAGTGAAAACTAAGCAGTGTTTATTTTTACATTTGATTATTCAGTTTCTGTTGTTAAATAACCCTAATGTAGGATAACCTGAACCCCTGAACCCCGAGGTTTACACTGATGTTAAAATAACACTTCTTATATACAGTAAAACACTGATGTTCACTGTCAGAAGTTTAGGGATGTTTTCTTATCACAAAAAGAATGTGAAATGCATGTAGGTTAGATAATTTTAAATATATTTTAAAGATAATTTAAGTTTATTTTACACACTTTAAGCATTATCGTATCGCATTATTTAATGAGTTATCGCATATCGTAATTTTCTACAATATTGTGCAGCCCTATCCGCCATTATGATTTTCTTTAAAAACCTACTTTTTTCAAACTCCTCCTAGACCGTTTGTCTGATTTGCACCAAAATCAAATCGTATCATCATCAGACCATGTCAGAAAAAAGTTTTCGTGTCGATTGACGAAACCGTTTTCGTATACCGAGGCATGATGCCACAACGACTCTGAGGCTGTATCTCTGCAATGCTTTGGCACATTGATACCGAGCTTTGCATCTGTCATTGTCACCTTACTCTGACCACACCACACCAATTTGGTCACAGCGCCACCTATTGTTCGAAAGTGATAAACCATTAAAGGGGTAGTTCACCCAAAAATAAAAATTATTCCATGATTTACTCACCCTCAAGCCATCCAAGTTGTATATGACAACTTTCAGAAGAACACAACCGAGTTATATTTAAAAATATCCTGGCTCTTCCAAGCTTTATAACGGGAGTGAATGGGGGGCGAGATTTTGAAGCCCAAAAAATGCATCCATCCATCAAAAAATAATAATCCATACGACTCCAGGGGGTTAATAAAGGCCTTCTGGGTTTTTGTAAGAAAAATATCCATATTTAAAACTTTATTAGCTATAATAGCTTCCGTCTAAATAGTTTAAGATACTGTATATAATAAATTAACTATGTTGTGAAATAGATTTTTAAATATTAATAAATAAATAAATAAATATATATATATATATATATATATATATATATATATATACTGTATATTAAAAAGTGCCACACATTACTTTATCTTTTCTGAATAATAATGCTAATAAATGGTTGAATCAGAGTTTTGAATCAAGAATCGTTTAAATGAACAGTTTGAATTGTTGTTTAGTTTTATTTTGCCAGCAAAACCATAATGAGTATGTTATGGTTATTTAATATAACGCCATCCCCTATTGCCTGAATTATTTTACATTTAAATGCTTTAAATCAGAGGCTAGATGAAGCAGCATTCACAAGGTCTCCTGCTTTGGTGTTTGCTTTATTTCAGCACACGCTATTCTATTCATAACACACTGTACATTACGGGTATTTTAACAGCTCTGTTTACATTGCATTCTTCTTCTGCTACATTCACTATTTATACTGTGTAAATGTTGTTCCCCTGTTAAATATTGCTGTTGTTTGTGTTTAAAACCCACTAGAGGAGCTTTCACAAGAAAAATGACGTGTTCCTCCCACCGTGCTTTTGTAGAACACACACTCACTAAAACCACTTCCTATTGCATTTCTTGTTCGTGGACGTTCACTATGGGGAAGTCGGCACCTTGCTGTCATCAGATTGGTTTTGTTTTCTCGTCACCTCCTACAATTAGGTCACTGGGTGTGTTCGAAAGATCATACTATACTCTTCCTATTTCTGCCGTGTGTAGTATATGTGCATGCACAGGATATATTGTGTGGCATGCAATATGCATAGAATACCCAGATGACCTACTATACCAGATGTGCACTATTGAACAGGAATACTATATCCCACAATCCAGTGCACTCAACCTTCCATTTTCAGTGTACTGTAAGTGATATTATCAGCCATGATTTTTATTTTATTTTATTGAATCCATATTTGATTGGACTGTTAAGGGTTCATGCATAATAATGTATTTATTTCTGAGATTATAATTAGACACCACTTGCTGATTTAAATATGCAACCTGATGAGGTCATGTGGCTTGAAATAAAAAAATATTTATAATCTTATTTTAAAGATCCCTTTAAAGGCACAGTGTGTTAGTATTCCATTTCGAACATAAGTGCAGCCAGACAGTATTGTACAATTTGTACTCCATCACAGCTATTTTGAAAAAGGGCTGCATGAATTGTGGAAAAATCTAAGGGATTTTTTCTGATAAAAATTGTGATTATGATTGAAAAAAAAAATTATGTCAGTTTTTTTATGAATTTTGTGATTGGATGAATATAACTATAATAATAATAATTATTATTATTTTATTATTATATTGATATACTAATAATTATAATTATTATTAATTATATAATAATAATTAATAATATTTATGTTTATATTTATAATAAAATAATATTTTTTGTAATACTAATATTTATATAATACTCTTTATTATTATTATTATTTATATAATGATATTTATAATAGTAACTATTTTATTATTACTTATATAATATGTATTGTAAAAATAATTATTATTAATAATAATATTTATATATTTATATAATAATAATTATTATTATTATTAATACTAAATAAATAAAAAACATTTTTAAATACAAAAAAAAGAACAACTTAAGAAAAATAATTAATTTAAAAAAATAAGTCATTTAATCATTTTATTTGACATTACAACTGTAAAATTGCAATACTAATACTTATTTTGATGCATTTACAAATGTACATTAAAGTGACCCAAACTCACAGCCATGCTTTACTCTGAAATTTGCAGCACATATTCATATTTATTTAATTAAATCGCAGCCTTATTGCAATTTCTGTTTTATTTCAATGAATCGTGCAGCACAACACTTGGTGATAGATGTTCTCCTGTGCTGTAAAGCATCAGATGTGCACTCTTCACACTCTGACCTCCATGTCCTCCACAGAATGCCATTGTGCCGTTTAAAGAGCTGTGCGGTCTGTCCGCGGTGGCTAACCTGAAGCAGTGTATCCTAGCGCTCTCCCCGCGCCTCAGTGGGCCGGACGCGAACCCGGTTCTGCTGTTTAACCTTAGAGATCAGTACCCCATCATGGAGGCCCAGGGCCTGCTGCCTGAAGTCCTGAAGAAAGTGGTCACCGCTTATGAGATGGTGAGTACATTTACATAAAGATTTATACAACACACATCGTTTCAAAGCAGCAACAACCAAGACAAGTTTTAACATTGCAAAGTTTTATGGTAACACTTTACAATAAGGTTCATTAGTTAACATTAGTTAACTACCTTAGTTAACATGAACTAAGAATGAACAATACTTATACAGTATTTATTAATCTTAGTTAATTAAGGTGGCCGAGAGAGCTCAACGCGCTGCAACTGAAGAAAACACATGCAAATAGAAGAAAACGCATGCAAATAGAAAAAAACGCATGCAAATAGAAGAAAACACATGCAAATTAGAAGAAAACGCATGCAAATAGAAGAAAACGCATGCAAATAGAAGAAAACATGCAAATAGAAGAAAACACATGCAAATAGAAGAAAACACATGCAAATAGAAGAAAACACATGCAAATAGAAAAAAACGCATGCAAATAGAAGAAAACACATGCAAATAGAAAAAAACACATGCAAATAGAAGAAAACACATGCAAATAGAAAAAAACACATGCAAATAGAAGAAAACATGCAAATAGAAGAAAACACATGCAAATTAGAAGAAAACGCATGCAAATAGAAGAAAACGCATGCAAATAGAAGAAAACATGCAAATAGAAGAAAACACATGCAAATAGAAAAAAACGCATGCAAATAGAAGAAAACGCATGCAAATAGAAAAAAACACATGCAAATAGAAGAAAACACATGCAAAAAGAAAAAAACGCATGCAAATAGAAAAAAACGCATGCAAATAGAAGAAAACGCATGCAAATAGAAAAAAACGCATGCAAATAGAAGAAAACATGCAAATAGAATTCAGCCAACACAGCCAAATACAGAAACGCGCTGCAAATAACATGACCACATGTTAGTTAATACATTAACTAATGTTAACTAATGAACCTTATTGTAAAGTGGGTTACACTTTATTTTAAGGTGTCATTGTTACAGTGTAATTATATATTTAAGTACTGAGTAATATTAAGCAACTACATGTACTTACTATAGGGTTAGGGTAGGATTAGGGTTTGGTTGAGGGTTAGTTGCATGTAATTATGCATAATTTACTGTTATTACTATGGTAAGTACATGTAACATATGTAACAAGGACACTGTAAAATAAAGTGTTACCGTAAAGTGTTACCAGTTTTATTTTAATATTGCAAAGTAGCCAAAATATTTACACCGAAATCTCCCTAAACAATTCTGCAGGCACACTTTTTGTGGTTTGCATGATTGTATGTGTAGCCTGTAGTGAATGCAAAGGCTTTTTGAATGCATGTTGACTTAGATTTGATGGGTTGCAATGATGCAACCATGAATAAACCAGGTCTGTATTCATGGGTCATGATAATGCGTTCCAACAGTTTTTGTTTTTGCTTATGTTTGAATAATGCACCATCACAAATTGTAAATTCAAACTCCTGGGAAAACTGCCCAGAGAATAGCCGTGTTTTGCAGTTTGATGAGCAGGAACGGCATTAAAGTCTCCGAGCTTCATTTCAGGAAGATCTCTGGAGCAAAGGACCACAACAGATCCACATGAGAACCAATTTTGCACTTCAACATGTCAAAAATTGGCTTATTTATTAGCTTATTGATTTTATTAACAGCACTTTAGGAGCACTTTAACCATAGGCCTTAAATAACACTTTACAATAAGGTTTGTTAGTTAACATTAGTTAACATGAACTAATAATGAACTGCACTTATACGGCATTTGTTAATCTTTGTTAATGTTAATTTCAGCATTTACTAATACTTTATTAAAATATTGTTAACATTAGTTAATGCACTGTGAACTAACAGTAGTATAATAATAGTAGCGTAAATTGGTAAAACTTTACAATAAGGTGCATTACTTAACCTGAACTAAGAATGAACAATACTTCTTCAGCATTTATTAATCTTAGTTTTATTAACTAAGATTAACAAAAACAAAAACAGGAACAAATGTATTGCTCATGGTTAGTCCATGTTAGTTACTACATTAATGTTTAATATATGAACCTTTTTGTAAAGTGTTACCGTTTTTTTGTCTGGTATTGTTGCTGAAATCTATCGAGCACTGTTTATTTTCCAACGACATGCATATGAATTAGCTGAACGATATGCTCATCTTGAGGAAAAGCGTGAGTGTTTGTGCACCAGTTGAACAAGGGGTGTCTGTTGTCCTCCTCCCGCTCCCTCGCTCTATAAATACCTCCTTATAGTGGTTTGTCTGCCACCAAGACTGCAATTTCTTCAGCCATTAGTAATGTAATGACAGTGGGCATGACGGATGAGACAGATGCTCCAGCTGTGTGTGCAACAGGCTTCTGGCTTTCTCTCTCACAGATACAACCAAAAACTGATTCAACACACACTCATGGAAATATCAGGGAATTTTAACTGGTTTTCCAGGCTTGGAATTTTCTATAGCGCTTATATTTTCTTCTGATATACAATTCCATTCAAAAGTTTGGGTTCTGCTCACCAAGGCTGCATTTATTTGATCATAAATACAGGAAAAACAGGGATACTGTAAAAAAAGAAAAAAAGTTACAATTTAAATCAGCTGTTTTCTATGTGAATATATAGTAAAGTGTAATTTATTCCTGTGATCAAAGCTGAATTTTCAGCATCATTACTCCAGTCTTCAGTGTCACATGATCCTTCAGAAATCATTCTAATATGATGATTTATTAATATTTTTGTGGAAACCGCGATGCATGTTTTTTTTCAGGATTTTTTTGATGATTAGAAAGTTCAAAAGAACAGCATTTATTTGAAATAGAATCTTTTGTAACATTATAAATGCATTTACTGTCACTTTTGATCAATTTAAATGCATCCTTGCTGAATAAAATTATTAATTTCTTAAAAAAAAAAAAAAAAAGTCTTACTGAGCCCAAACTTTTGAATGGTAGTGTATTTTTTTTTTTATTGGTCACATTTAAATTAGCGTCCACATCTCACTATTAACTATGACTTTTGCCTCAATAAACTCTTAAATACTGCTTATTAATAATTAATAAGGTAGTTGTTAAGTTTAGGTATCGGGATGTAGAATATGGTCATGCAGAATAAGGCATTAATATGTGCTTTATAAGTCCTAATAAACAGCCAATATCCTAGTAATATACATGTTAAAAAGCAACTAGTGAGAATTAGACCCTAAACTAAAGTGTTACCTTTTTATATTAAATATTGCAAACCATTGTTGGCTCTTGTCAATGAATTGGTCTGAGTGATTCCATCATGAATTATTCTGAATGTTTTTTTAAAAAGTCCTAATTTGATTCATTCAAATTGATTCAAATGCATTGATGAACTTTCACCAGTATGCCATTGATCACGATACTCAGCCTCAAGTCACTATAAAGTGTGCACTGTAAGAAGCTTTAGTGTCACCCAACTAGTTTTTTTTTACATTTTCTGGCCAAATCTATAGGTTCTTCCTGGATTATGGGAGTAAAATTGTGTAAAAAACTAGATCTGACACTTGCATACTGTAAGCTTCCCTGCCTGCATTTTATTTAGTTTCATTTCGTTGCATTTCGTTTCGTTTCATTTCATTTCATTTCATTTCATTTCATTTCATTTCATTCATTCATTCATTTATTTATTTATTTATTTATACATACAGCACCTTACAGGCTACCACCGTAGTTCCAGAGTGCTGTACACTGCAATAAAAAGCAACAGAACAATAAGACAAAACATAAAAACATCCATGTACTAAAATGCCAAAGAGTACAGATAAGATTTTAAGCGGTCCTTAAAAACATCAAGAGTCAGAAAGCACGATCACACTTCAATTTGAGACGCGCACGAGGAATGGTTAGAAGAAACTTGTTTGATGATCTTAAGCCCTATTCGGACGGGATTAACGTTACAAGGGTAGATGGAGTGATGTGATTTTACCACAGGACGTCTGTAATATTAAAGGATTAGTTCACTTTCAAAAAAATGTTTTGCTGATAATTTACTCACCCCGATGTCATCCAAGATATCCATGTCTTTCCTTCTTCAGTCGAAAAGAAATTAAGGTTTTTGAGGAAAACATTCCAGGATTTTTCTACACAGAATGGACTTCAATGGCAACCAACTATACCAATGTACAAAGAAGGTCCAAATGTCCGTCTCAATGCAGCTTCAAAGTCTCGACACGATCCCAGTTGAGAAATAAGAGTCTTATCCAGCGAAATGATCGGTCATTTTCTAAAAAAAAAAAATATATATATATACTTTTTAACCACAAATGCCCGTCTTGTACTATCTCTGAGATGTGCCACGCATTGCGTCATCACGTTGGAAAGGTCACAAAAAATAAATAAATAAATAATAATAATAAATTAAAACAAAGATGTCGGACGATTTTGAAGTTGGAGGAGAAAATGAGATGACATGTTTCGCCCTTCCCGACCTTTTTGAACCGGAGAACACAGACAGACAAATAACTTAGATAGATGACGTGATGCGTGACCTTTCCAATGTGATGACGTAATGCGTGGCACATCTCAGAGATGGTACAAAACGAGCATTTGTGGTTAAAAAGTATATATATATATATATAATTTTTTTGGGAAAATGACTAGATAAGACCCTTATTTCTCGACTGGGATCGTGTCGAGACTTTGAAGCTGCATTGAGACGGACCTTCTTTGAACATTGGTATAGTTGGTTGCCATTGAAGTCCATTCTGTGTAGAAAAATCCTGGAATGTTTTCCTCAAAAACCTTAATTTCTTTTCGACTGAAGAAGGAAAGACATGGATATCTTGGATGATAAATTATCAGCAACATTTTTTTTTAAAGTGAACTAATCCTTTAATGGCCAATTCGTACGGGATAAGATATCTCAGTAAAACTAGCAGAAGTGGGAGAGTAACTCGATTTGCGCATCGCCGTCACGCCTGTCGTCATGTGTGTGTTACGCTGCTTCCTGATATCACGTGCGCAAACACATATAACCTATATTTATTATATAAAACAGTTATGTCCGGTCGAATGATGTACAGTGAGGAAAATAAGTATTTGAACACCCTGCTATTTTGCAAGTTCTCCCACTTAGAAATCATGGAGGGTCTGAAATTGTCATCGTAGGTGCATGTCCACTGTGAGAGACATAATCTAAAAAAAAAAATCCAGAAATCACAATGTATGATTTTTTAACTATTTATTTGTATGATACAGCTGCAAATAAGCATTTGAACACCTGAGAAAATCAATGTTAATATTTTGTACAGTAGCCTTTGTTTGCAATTACAGAGGTCAAACGTTTCCTGTAGTTTTTCACCAGGTTTGCACACACTGCAGGAGGGATTTTGGCCCACTCCTCCACACAGATCTTCTCTAGATCAGTCAGGTTTCTGGGCTGTCGCTGAGAAACACGGAGTTTGAGCTCCCTCCAAAGATTCTCTATTGGGTTTAGGTCTGGAGACTGGCTAGGCCACGCCAGAACCTTGATATGCTTCTTACAGAGCCACTCCTTGGTTATCCTGGCTGTGTGCTTCGGGTCATTGTCATGTTGGAAGACCCAGCCTCGACCCATCTTCAATGCTCTAACTGAGGGAAGGAGGTTGTTCCCCAAAATCTCGCAATACATGGCCCCGGTCATCCTCTCCTTAATACAGTGCAGTCGCCCTGTCCCATGTGCAGAAAAACACCCCCAAAGCATGATGCTACCACCCCCATGCTTCACAGTAGGGATGGTGTTCTTGGGATGGTACTCATCATTCTTCTTCCTCAAAACACGTTTAGTGGAATTATGACCAAAAAGTTCTATTTTGGTCTCATCTGACCACATGACTTTCTCCCATGACTCCTCTGGATCATCCAAATGGTCATTGGCAAACTTAAGACGGGCCTTGACATGTGCTGGTTTAAGCAGGGGAACCTTCTGTGCCATGCATGATTTCAAACCATGACGTCTTAGTGTATTACCAACAGTAACCTTGGAAACGGTGGTCCCAGCTCTTTTCAGGTCATTGACCAGCTCCTCCCGTGTAGTTCTGGGCTGATTTCTCACCTTTCTTAGGATCATTGAGACCCCACGAGGTGAGATCTTGCATGGAGCGCCAGTCCGAGGGAGATTGACAGTCATGTTTAGCTTCTTCCATTTTCTAATGATTGCTCCAACAGTGGACCTTTTTTCACCAAGCTGCTTGGCAATTTCCCCGTAGCCCTTTCCAGCCTTGTGGAGGTGTACAATTTTGTCTCTAGTGTCTTTGGACAGCTCTTTGGTCTTGGCCATGTTAGTAGTTGGATTCTTACTGATTGTATGGGGTGGACAGGTGTCTTTATGCAGCTAACGACCTCAAACAGGTGCATCTAATTTAGGATAATAAATGGAGTGGAGGTGGACATTTTAAAGGCAGACTAACAGGTCTTTGAGGGTCAGAATTCTAGCTGATAGACAGTTGTTCAAATACTTATTTGCAGCTGTATCATACAAATAAATAGTTAAAAAATCATATATTGTGATTTCTGGATTTTTCTTTTAGATTATGTCTCTCACAGTGGACATGCACCTACGATGACAATTTCAGACCCCTCCATGATTTCCAAGTGGGAGAACTTGCAAAATAGCAGGGTGTTCAAATACTTATTTTCCTCACTGTATTAATTAACTTCAGTTTGGATTGTGTTGGTAAAAGGCACTTACCTAACGCTAAAAGATGTTTCGTGCCTCTAACAAGTGCTTTCCATCTTCTTTCTGATCTGAATGGTGTGTGTGAAACACTTGAGTTTTGCCACAGTTTTGTCTCCATACTTGAAAAACTGCGGAAAACTACTTTTAAACAGGAAATTTTGAAATATGTACATACATATTTACAGCGGGTCTATTCGCACGGGATTAGTGTTACCTGAGGTCATTTTTCCGGACCTTTTTACTGAAGTTAAAAGTCGCCGTAAACTTTCCTGACATTGTCCGTCATGATTACTGAGATGCACATTCAGACGGGACTAAAATCACAGAGAAGCTCTGGTAATTATTACTTTACCCCACCTCTCCATGTTACACTAGTCCCGTCCGAATAAGGCTTTAGTCTTACGCCTGAACTGTAGGGCTTAATAAGCTCAGCTAAGTATTCCGTGAAGTGCTTTAAAAACATATATCAGGGCTGTTCTAGTAGTTTTGTTTTAAGAGTTTCTGTATGTTGGAATATATGCATATGTTTGTGTGTAGGTGGCATGTACATGTATAGGCATGTTAGTGAATATGTATATGCATGTGTGTACAAATATGAATATATATAATTAACAACTGCAGAAGGAACTATAATATCCTGTTAGATTTTGTATGCATAAGGAAAAGATGGAGGATCTTCAGATTTAAAATTTGTTATGCCTATCTGTACTCTTTATATTTCTCCAATAAAAAGAAAATTAACAAAAACATATATCAGAATCTTATACTGTATCCTAAAACGTATTGGTAGCCGACCTAAAAAAAGATAACAAGGGAGTAACATGATCCGTTTTCCCAGCATTCATTAACAACCTTGCTGCAGTATTTTGTACAATCTGCAAGCATGCAATGTATGTTTGACAGGTCCAGACATAAAGTGCACTATGATAATCTATGTCTGGGCAACATCAGCACGTGGCGAGGCCATTAGAAAGTGTGTGTCTTCTTGGAAAGCGTCCACATCCTCATGATTGAAGCTTTCTGAGCACGACCTGTCAGAAGTAAAGCAGCTGTTCTTCTCTTTGTTGGCACTGAGAGATAATCTGGTCCTGACGAGTGACCCTGCTGTGCTTTCAGCCACTGTAGGGATGTACGATTCAATTAGACGACCGGTACATGATGACCTGTGTCCTTGGCAGATCCCTGACTGCATTACAGTAAAGTTTCAGATAATCCTTTGTTTCTTCAGCACACGAGCACAGGCGGCCTTTGCTATTCAGAGGATCGTTTCAAAGAAACCGTCGGAGGCCCGACGAGACAAATAGACGGATTACTTTATGTCTGTTATATTTAACAACATTATCTCATGTTTTATTCTTAGTCTATTTTTAAATCCATATGTACTAGAGGTCGTCCGATACTGGATTTTACAGATAACGATAACTATTGGATGATAACCGATAGTTTTTAAAATGGATACTGAATGAAAACAAACAAAATGATATTTTTTATTACAAAAAACAAAAACAAAAACATAGCTAAACCATGAAAATGTACGGTACTTATTAAATTAGATAAATATAGATATTAATATAAAATATGAATATATTGATAACCGATAACCGATAGTTTTTAAAAATGGATACTGAATGAAAACAAACAAAATTATATTTTTTATTACAAAAAACAAAGCTTAATCATGAAAATGTACTGTACTTATTAAATTAGATAAATATAGATATTAATATTAAATATTAATATATTGATAACCGATAGTTTTTAAAATGGATACTGAATGAAAACAAACTAAATTATATATTTTTATTTAAAAAACATAGCTAAACCATGAAAATGTACTGTACTTATTAAATTAAATAAATATAGATATTAATATTAAATATTAATATATTGATAACTGATAGTTTTTAAAAATGAATACTGAATGAAAACAAACAAAATTATATTTTTTTATAAATTAAAAAAAAAACATAGCTGAACCAAGTAAATGTACTGTACTTATTAAATGAAATAAATATAGATATTAATATTAAATATGAATATATTGATTACACGTTGATCATTTATGTTAGTTCATAGTGCATTAACTAATGTTAACAGATACAACTTTTAAATGTATTAGCAAATATTGAAATTAATGATCTAACAATAAACAATACTTCTAAAACATAACCTTAGTTAATGTTACAGATGGACTCTTATTGTATTTCATATAAATCCAAACATTCGTGCTTTAATATATTGCCATATTTAAATATCTACACAAAGGCCATAGCAGTGGAATTAGACACTTATGTATATTGTATGTCTTCTCTCACACTTTATTTTAGAACACTTGATGATTATCTTATTGCATATCTTCTGGCCATCCTTAAAAATATTCTTGTTTGCCGTAACCCGACCGACCCTGTCAATTTAGTACCAACCCAATTATTTATTTTTTTTCCCTTTTAGTCCGACCGACTTGCCGGTTGTAAAATGCGTTAAGACCGACCGATTTTTGTTTAACTCTTCAAACAACTAATACAAATGCAATAAAATAATATTAGTTATTAAGTATTGTAAATATAAATTGCCTAGACCTACATACAAACATAAGCTACGTTCTTTCTTTTAAATAAAAACCCATGGCTGCAGGCTAAGATCGCTTCGTTTCATTCACTGTCAATGGTTCGCGCTTGGTAATGATGGCTGCGGCTTTACTCTAAAGATTATTTCATTTTTATATGTTGTTGAATATGGTTTATTAAAAAATAAACATGTGAGAGCGTGTTATAGGCTATATGTCATGTTTTAGTCAGATATGACGACGCTACTGCAACACGCATCACCGCAGATGAAGCTGAGCATCAACGTGCTATCGCAAATCAAAGTGAAAGTAAGTCGCAGACGCTTAACACACAATCATCTTCATTAAATGTAAAGAAACGAAATGATCTTACCAGGGCTGTTTCCGCTTTCTCTTATTGCGGGCTTTGATTCAGAAATTTTAGCTGATGATCAATAAAATAATGTATCTCATAACTGTTGCTTTCGGTGACGTGCACTCCATTAAATCTGCATATAGCGGGAATTGAAGATCGGATTTATATCCGCAAAAAAACCCCCCACACATTTGTATATGTAACCAGGTGTAAATGGAATCGTTTTGATAAATCAGATTGCAATCCGATCTGAGAAAACGCATATAGTGGCCTGGTGTGAACAGCCCCTAGACATAGGTGAAAAATGTTCTTTCTTTTTTTGTTTTGTTACTGCAAACCAAAATATTTTTAAGGATGGCCTCTCTGTGTCTGTCGGCTGCATGATCACATCGGTTTGCTTTCTCATGACACTAGCTTTAAATATGCAGCTCTGCTTCCAAACGAATGCATGATAATGACCAGCTGGATATACACTAATGCAAACAGATGGTATACCAATCGTGACATTAAACATTTGTGTCGGGCTTGCGTGTGTTTTTGTCACACTGACTGATTTAACCGTTCACGGTACTACTAATGTTATCCTCGACTGCAAACACACTGCTGTTCTCCACTAATGCCGCATCTAATCAACAAATTAATTAATTTATAATGATATGAAAACATGTATATACATACCGTTTTAAAATCAGCATCTGAAGTGTCAAACAAACACTGAGGCATCAGTGATAGGCTAGTTTTCCACATTCGCGGAGTCGCCTTTATTGTTTTGAATAAGCGACCTCTAGTGGTGAAACTTGCACACTGTGCCTTTAACCATATCCTGTTATAAATATTAAAACAAGAACTCATACAGGGACATTTTTTGCCCCATATCTTGAATTTTGGGGGCTTTTTATACATTTTGATGGCATTTTTGCCCCAAGCTCCAGTTCATTTTCAACCTTGGTGTGTCTGCGGTTGAAACGAGTGAAACATTGCAAACGCTGCTAATGCACACCAGCCAGTTATTGCCCAAGATGGTCTGCTGATTCATTGCCATACAAATGATACCACAAACAAGTTGCGAAAATCATTTTCTTATAACTTATCGTATTTGATGTATACTTGTCAAAAGTTTGGGGTCAGGAAGATTTTTTAAAAAGAAATTCAAACTTTTATTCAGAAAGGACACATTAAATTGATAAAAGAGTGACAGTAAAGACATCTATAATGTAACAAAAGATTTCTATTTCAAATTCTTTTTAACTTTCTATTTATCAAATAATCCTGAAAAAAAAAGTTTAAGCAGCACAACAGTTTTCAACATTGATAATAATCATAAATGTTTCTTGAGCATCAAATCATCATATTAGAGTGATTTCTGAAGGATCATGTGACACTGAAGACTGGAGTAATGATGCTGAACATTCAGCTTTGATCACAGGAATAAATTACACTTTACTATATATTCATAGAAAATAGCAACAAAAAAACAGTATTTTACTGTTTTTACTATATTTTTGATTTAATAAATGCAGCCTTGGTGAGCAGAAAAGACGTCTTTTAAAAAACACAAAAATCTTACTGACCCCAACATTTTGAAAAGTACTGTAAATCATAAAATATACATTTTGATATTTATGTATTTGCTCTGAAATTACTTGAATGAAGTGTGTTTTTTATTTATTTATAATTTAACCATTATTTCAACTAATCAGCCATTGTTACAAAATAGTGTAAACTCTTTGTTTTTTATGATACGGGCCAGCATTTCAAGAGTCTAAAGGTCAGAACGAACATATGCATAATCTGCATAGATTAACTTAAACAGAGACTTGAGACTGGGCCAGTAAATCATAATAGAGGCAATTTACATAGAGCAAAAACATGTATTAGCATGTATTAAAATTGTGGTTATTTCTAAGGGTCAGAGAGAGTGCAAAATGGACATGATGTACAACTCCATCACAGTGTGTAAGAAACCCTTAAGAAGGCCTTTTAGTAAATGCAACATTTTTTTTTCTTTCTTGGCAGCATGTTGAGTCTCACAAGGAAAGTTTGTTGATCTGGACTATGGCTTTATGATGTGGTTTGGTGCAGGATCTGTAGCCGCTGGCCCTGTGCTGAGATGTCCGTCTGAATTAGTTTGAGTGAGTGTGTGTGTGAGTGTGTGTGTGTGTGTGTGTGTGTTTAATTAAATGTAGGAATCCGCTCGCCTCATTAGAAGGGTGTGGGTTCAGGCTCAACAAAAGAGCAGATCTATTGCGTAACCGGCCCCACTTCCTGTCCTGCGATGACTTTCCTCATTAATTCAACAACCATCAACTTCCTCTTCTGCATTGTAACTAGTAATCTTATGTTGAACACGAGGCTTAAAATAGATGTTTTTCGGCTGACCAGGAGTTCATATTTTTCCTGACCTTGGTAAAAAAATGAATAAGCATTTGTTTTATAACCTTTTTTATATATTTTATTTATATATTAATTTGCAGAAATGTTTATTATACTACTACTATATGCTGATGTCTCATATGACTTCTGATATAATTTGTAATAATATCTTTAAATTATACAGCTATCTATCTATCTATCTATCTATCTATCCATCTATCCATCTATCCATCTATCCATCTATCCATCTATCCATCTATCTATCTAATTTGTTTATACGTATCTGTTTTACTTATTTTATTTTGGTGATTATAATGTATTAATCTTTCATGTGACCTCTGATATCATTTGTAATAATATCTTCCATATCTACTGTATGACCCATATTCAGGCATAAATTAATTTATACAAAAGTAGTACAGAATACTAATTAGTTTTTGTTTTTATTTTTTATTTTAATATTTGGTTACTATCAATTCATTTTATTTTGTTTGATTTTGATTTTTTATTTTTCTCATATATATATATATATATATATATATATATATATATATATATATATATATATATATATGGAATGTATTTGTTATGCTTCATATGACCTCTGTAATAATATCTGTAATTTATTCAGCTACTATATGACCCATATTCAGGCACACATTCATGTCTTCCAGCCATTTATACAAAAGTTGTATAAAGTTTATAAATTTTTTTTATTATTATTTTATTACTATATATTATAATTATGTAATTATAATATATATTATATATATATATATATATTATTATTTTTTTTATTTTTTTTAAAGTTTGCTTAATTTTTTGTGTCATTGGAATATATCTGTTGTATGTCATATGACCTCTGAATGCACACGAGTATCTGCAGGCTACAGGCCACTACAGATGAGCTGTCGTCAGATTGCGACAGTAATCGCACGGATGCTCATTACGTGTCCCTTTTTCCCTGTGTTCACAGATGATCCAGACCAACCGAACGCTGCTGGAGAACTCTGATGGCGTGTACGAGCGAATACTGCAAGTCCAGAAAGCAGGTAAGGATGAAAAAACGTAAAAGAGAATGAGAGCAAAGAGAAGGATAGCGAGAGAAAGAGAGAGACACAGTGTTCCACAAGGGAGGGATGTTTCTAGGAACACAATCGATTGCCGCGTCCCTTCGATCTCAGTTTCCTCTGTAATAGAGTGCAGAAAACACCAGTGTGTTCATACTAAAAAAGCTCAAAGAGAATAAATTAATTATGCCACGGTGTGTTGTATAAGGCTCATTGTGCATGCTTTTCTCTCCACCTGTGTGATGATTTTCAAACACCATTCAAGTAGGGTTTTTTGACTCTCATTAGAGTCATTCGCTCTGTTCTCTAATTAACAGGGCACTAAAAGGGTAAACATCTATAGCCTATCAAAGCCCTGCAATCAATGGTGCACGATGCAGAGATCAGGCTCAATTGCATTCGCTCCCAAATGAAAGGGAACGACCAAATGCAGAAAAAAGGCGGTGTGTTTTATCAAGCTTTTATGTAATTTTAAGGTGCATCTGTGGCCTTTTGAAATTGCATTGTTTTTTTTGTTTTTTTTGAAGTGTACAATGTAGTATGCAGCGAGTGATGTGGCTTCGTTCACTTTTGATCTCACAAATCAATTCAGATCCAAATTTATTATAGGCTACTACAATTTAGTATAGGCTACTAAAAATACCCGAGCAAATTGTACCATTTCAAGTTTTTGTTTTTACTAAATGTGGCAAAGTGAAGGAAATGTGCATCATTCCTGCTGTGCTTCCTCATTTTCCTGTTGCCTTTTATCTGTTTATGTGCTAATGCGTTCATAAAACCTTGTGAAGCGCAGTGGAAACATTGATAATCATTTTCAGTTTTTTCTGCATCTTGGGTTTGTTGCTGGGAGACAGTGATTGGCAGGTGATCGATGCGGAAGGCTGTCAGTGTGTTTCATTAATCGTAGCTGATGGAATCTTGGCACAGGAAGCTGTTAGAATTCATTATATATTCTCTCGTTGAGCAATTATCACAACCCAAACGCATAACCTGCCATTTGTTTGGTCAAGCCAATCATTATGCTTGCCAATGGCTTCAATGCCACATGTGTAATGTTTGGCTTCAATAATGTATGAATAAACCTTATTGATGCTTATTAAAGGTGAAGTATGTAGTTTCTGCAACACTAGTGGTACCTAGTGTGATTACAAAAATAAAGCCTATTTATATTTCTCATGTTGCGCCTCCTTAAACATCGCAATCTCAGTTCTTACGGGTGCTTGTGAAGGCATGTATCAACAGGTAGAAGTAGGTTATTTTCAATAAAAGGTACTTTTAGCTGTGTTGCTATGTGTGATGAGTAAGCAATTGAGTCGGCTAACACTCTGTCTTGAGCGAGCGCAAGCATTTCACTTATAATAAACCCATCAAACGCATATGTGTCATTTTTTTTTGACACGACCCAATACAGCTGTTTTAGGCTGTTAACATTGACACATCAATGTAAACATTATAAATTGTTAAATTTGTCTTTCTGAACAGGTACATGATGATGTTGTATTGAAGAATCCATTATGGCGCGCTTCATCTCAATGCCTTGACGTGTTCATGACTTGTTTAATCTTTGAAGGTCTAATTGCTGTGAAGTTTGTCTTACACTCCTGTAACTGAAGCTGAATTTCTTTCCCATGTAATGCATCAGTCATGGTTCCACAGCAGCTAAACACTCTCTAGCTCCACCTTCTACAGGAGCCACGCCCCAAACTCTCCTCCTGCTACAGTAGCCACGCCCCAAACTCGCCGCTTGCTACAGTAGTCACTCCCCCAAACTCTCCTCTTGCTACAGTAGCCACACCCCAAACTCTCCACCTCCTACAGTAGCCACACCCCAAACTCTCCGCCTCCTACAGTAGCCACGCCCCAAACTCTAACCTTCTACAGGAGCCACGCCCCAAACTCACCTTCGACAGTAGCCACGCCCCAAACTCTCCACCTGCTACAGTAGCCACGCCCCAAACTCTAACATTCTACAGTAGCCACGCCCCAAACTCACCTTCGACAGTAGCCACGCCCCAAACTCTCCTCCTGCTACAGTAGCCACGCCCCAAACTCTCCTCCTGCTACAGTAGCCACGCCCCAAATTCTCCGATTGCTACAGTAGCCACGCCCAAACTCGCCGCTTGCTGCAGTAGTCACTCCCCCAAACTCTCCTCTTGCTACAGTAGCCACTCCCCCAAACTCTCCTCTTGCTACAGTAGCCACACCCCAAACTCTCCACCTCCTACAGTAGCCACGCCCCAAACTCTAACCTTCTACAGTAGCCACGCCCCAAACTCTCCGCCTCCTACAGTAGCCACGCCCCAAACTCTCCGCTTGCTACAGTAGTCACTCCCCCAAACTCTCCTCTTGCTACAGTAGCCACGCCCCAAACTCTCCACCTCCTACAGTAGCCACGCCCCAAACTCTCACCTTCTACAGTAGCCACGCCCCAAATTCTCACCTTCTACAGTAGCCACGCCCCAAACTCTCACCTTCTACAGTAGCCACGCCCCAAATTCTCACCTTCTACAGTAGGTGCCCCAAAGCCAATATTGCTTAATGTTAAACTGGGATAAGTGAATGTATTTTAACGTTAAAAATCTTACATGCATCACCTTCACTTCACTATTACTGTTGCTCATACTTAGTGTTAAGGATTTAAACATACTCGTAATTCTGAGTAGCAAATGTTGGCGCTTAACTTGATCCCTAAAATCATACTGCTTGTCAAGGAAAGGCTTACTGTCACTTTTGATCAGTGATCAGACTTTTGACACAAAATGTACGTTCATCTTCATCATAAAACCATCACTCAGCCACTTCCATCTTTGATTTCTTCTGCTTAACACTGTAATTTTTCACCACTGTTAATGCAGTTTAATATCGTGCATTAGAAGTAAGCCGTAACCACAAAGATTTGATTGATTTTCAGACTCTGTGGCCACATCAAATATTCATCGTCTTTTGTCCCAGTACAAGTGCACAGAGAATGGCTTTGTCTAATCTGCAGTAAACACCGTAAATCAATCTGTGGTTTCTTGTCTCTCTTAAGAAGCCCATCTCTGCCTGGCTCATTGATAAATGTGGTTGAAAGGTAGCTTTACTTCACTGAGGTGTGGCGGATTGGAGGCCGAGCTGGACTGATGGAGCTGTAGTGTGATGAGCTCAAGTTGCTAACCGTGAATAGGAAAAGTGGGTCAATACTTGCCCATTCCCCCATGGAATCTAGTGGAAAACTCTGGCATTGACATGCTTATATAATCAAAACTGGCCACTGCGAAAGACCTAGCAGGTATTGATCTACAGGCAGAGTAAATAACATGCTCTCTTTTGAGTAAAGCAGTGCTGGCCAGTGCTCCAGTTATTTAAGAGATGGAGGATATACTTTTGCTGTAAATATTAGAAAATTTGTGTGCTAACAATAACCCTGATGCCAGCGGGAGTTGCTTGCGTGTAAGGTGGCTGTGGTTATGTGCTGTGGATTTGATTTGTTCATGCAGACCAAATTCCCTTTCCATTTGAATGAATTAGCTTTTCTTTAATGCTTTTTGCCTCCATAATGGTGCAGTTCCACATTTTACCAGTAGGGGATAATAACTGGCCCACTGAGGGGACCAGATTGGATGGTGTGGTGGTGGTTTAATCTGAAACCATGGAAAGAAGTTTCCACAAAATTAAATTAAGTTGAATTTTGTGATTTCCTTTAAAAAGGGCCCTTTTTCGAAGTGTTGATGTTTTTGGGCTCCATTAGAACAGGTTTTCGTGCTTGAATGTTGATTATTTTCCTCATATTCTCCATTGTTGCGGCTCCTCTCTTCCCAGTCTGTCAGTAACGCTCTGTTTAGTTCCTGTCTCTATGAAGCCCCTCCTTCTGAAAAGCACACTGTGCTCTGATTGGTCAGCTGGATCAGTGTGTTGTGATTGGTCGAGCGCTTTGAGTGTGTTTGGGAAATGTCCCGCCCCTTCCCATAACCACCAGTTTAACACATTACTAACTAACTCAACCAGGCCCCGCCCCTTTATTCTGCGTATGAATTATTAAAATTAAGAATATTGTGATGTGTTCATTCCCGGAAGAAACTCAAGACTACAATGGAGGGGTTTCAGGGAGTTCAGAAACACAAACACTGATATAGAGAACAGAATGGAGGGTCTCAACTAGACGCCATATTAAAAAACCCAATGCTGAGAGCTGAACTCTGGTCAGACTAACCACATTTTGAAAATACAGGGTCAAAACAGCTGACAAAAATAGAGTATTAAGATACTCTATAGAGTATAGAGTAAACACTCAGAGTATTTGCATGCGTATTAAGATGATCATGATAATCTGCATTGTTTTTTAAACGAGTTGGCCAGTGAGTTTTTCCATACAGTAATGACAAAACATAATGCTTTATGTTTTGATTTTGCTTGTTTTCGTTTTTATTTGCAACACGGCTAATGGAAGCTGTTTTTGTTTTTTTCTTGCAATGCAATTGTTCATTTTGCAACGTGGAAGCAAGCTATTTTTTGTGAATTTGTGAGACTTCGGATTCATTAACCGCTATTGGTAAATAATTTATAATAAATAACTATTGGTAAATAACTATCTGTGCTAAAACAAATATGATTATGATAAAAATATGATAACAAATACCAGTTTGCAGAATAAAGGTGATTTATTTTGATTGCTACCGTAGACATCAGTGTTTATATCCGAACTATAAACTCATCCCAGTACTTCTGTGATAATATGGATATTTGTAACAGAAACAGAAATAACGATACTGTGTGGTTTGAAAGACTGTTTGTGAAACCGTTTCATGCATGACAACTGCTCTCTCTGGATCAGCGGCAGCATCAACACAGATTTGAATATTCCAGTGTGATTCATTATTAATATTCCAGGTGAATCGTTGCCATGTAGGAATGAGATTGCGTGGGTTTTTGAATCGAGATCGTGATCTTTCAGCGATTAATCGTGCAGCTCTATTGGGTATATGTAGGCTACGGCAATGGGAATGTTGTTTAAAAGGCACAAAAGAAGATTTTCTGGTAAAAACTTTTTTTTTTTTTTTTACTGTACTGCATCTTTAATCTAGTTGTTTAAAGGTTTATTTGTGCATCTAAAATGCAGTACAAATTGCATGTCTTAGTTTGCATGAAAATATTTTGATGCACTGCACTGCACAACTCAAGTTGCATTCATTGCAGTCACTCCTGTTGCGGTTGACAGACGTTGCATGAAGCATAGCTGTGCGGTGTGCCAGACTACAGCCATTTCTGTGAAATTAAGTCATTTAAAGCACATAAAAGGCTATGAAGTGATGTGCAAGTGCCTTAGAAGCACGCTGACGCCCTCACACGTGCATCCGGGGGCTGAGGCTTTCTGTCACGGTGTCTGCGCTGTGTCTCAGTGCGTGCCTTCACAGAGACGTGTGGAATGACATCCCGGGTTTTCCCACTCAGACTACAGTATGTTGCTAGGCAACCCCTGCCATGAAGTCGGAGTGCCATTGGCCGCTTTCCTCGGCACGATCACGCATCATTAACCCGGCAGAACCTCTCCTTACTTACCGCCCGTCAGATCCGAGGGGCTCGCAGACACGAGAGCCCACCAACGCTGAGGTTAACAGAGTGTGAAAGTAACGTCAGGAATGAATGCAAATCATCTTGAAATATGCTTGTGCTATTCACAGTAATGGCTTCCCCCTCTTGAGCATTATTGCTCTATTTGTAGGAAGTCAAGCGCCGTCTCCCCCAGGCTTGTGCGCCGCTTCATTGGCCAGCGATCTGCATCTAGAGACCGTCGTTGATCTCCTTTCAGTGAAGCTTTACAGCTGTGGGATGGCTTGCACAGCTGTATATAGAAGGATGTCACAGCTCAACCGAAAGCACGTTTACAGGCGCTTTAGCTCTCAGACGCACACAGACACAGCATGAGGTTTGACAGACGCTTCCATTGATGGTCCTTCAGGTTTTTAGGTGGTGTAACACTATCTATCCTTCCTAATTCTTCCTCGTTTCTTAACTGTGCATGCCAGGTTCCTGAACAGCAAATGTGCAAGTTGATGCATGAAAATGTGCTGCCGTTTGCAGTATTCTCATGTTTTTGCTGTTTAGTGTTCCTGGGAAAAGGCATGTCTCAATCTCCAAAAAGGACAAAAAAAAAGAGCAATAATAGTAGTACAATTTCTTCTGATGCCTTATGGTTAAATGTTTGATGTCTTAATTTAAATTGCAGTCTTTTTCTCACACAAATGCTATTATATACTATACTATAGTTTTTATTATAAATTGAATTAGCCTTTATTTTTATATTTTAGTAATTTTGTTATGTGCAACATTTGTATTTTTTGTTTAGTTTAAGTTTTTCAATTTAACATTTATATTTTATTTTATTTTAGCATTAATAGTGTTTTAGTTAACAGTAATAACCCTGCACATAAACAGTTAAATGACTTCAGAATATAACATGCATTTTAATTTCATTACATGTTTGTTAATATAGCGCTTTATACAATAAAGATTGTTTCAAAGCAGCTTCACATTAATAAACTGGAAAATAACAGTTGCGAACAATAATGTAATAATGCAACAATAATGCAAAATTGAATAAAATTTCAGCTGTAAAGCAGCAGAAGACAATAGTGTCGTTGTTCAGCTCAAATCAGTTCATTGTTGATTCAGTTCAGTTCAATAACAGTGTCGATGTTGCAAAGTTAGTGTCTGTCAGATACACATCATATGGGCTTTTCTGGCTCTTTTATGTCAGAAATTTCACTTGTGGGTTATTTGTAAGTTCATCTTCATCACGTGTTCATTGTAGCGTTGTTTCCTGGCAGATAGATAAAAGCATGCGCATCTTGAGTTCTAGAAGTGAAATAGAAACCAGCCAGTCAGACCGAAACATTGCATTTTCACCCGTATTGCTGTGTGTGCGGTGTGCATCATATATGTGTCTTTGTTATGCAATTTTAAAAGTTCCTAATTTTGTTTTGGAGTCTCCTACAATAAATTCACATGCATCCAAGGTAAAAAAAACAAACACTTTAACAATCACCTCATTTCTCAAAGAGTCTGAAATGGTTAGTTTGAAGATCCAGTCTCTCTAAACTCCGCCTCTCTGAGAGCCTGCTCTGTTCTGATTGGTCAGACGGCTCAGTCTGTTGTGATTGGCTGACTGGATACAGCTCATGTCAGATATGGCTCATTACCATATCTTAATTTCAGCTCTTCCTCAGCGCTTGTGATGTGAACCGTAACGATGGCGTTGGTTTTACGTTTTAAATCTCATCCTTCTGAAGTGGATTCACAGCACAGAAAACAGCACAACTAAACTCTTCCAGTCTCAGATACAACTACAGTGTTTGAGGGCGGGGCTAAGAGACGCTGTTCAGCCAATCAAGACCACAGGCTGGCATTATGCAAATGTGTTACATTGTTACACAGGTTTGTAACGGGAAATGAGATCTTTGATCTTTAAAACTTTGCAGACCTTTTACATTCACAAACAGCTCTATTACACACTGCATGAAAGAGGGAAAAAAAGCACTTTAAAGATTCAGCACAAGAAACATCACTCAAAAAGCGTTGTTTCCTCTCCTCGGTGTCCGTTCTTCAGATCACTGCGAATGAAAGACAGAAACAGAACGGCTCTCGGATGACAAATCTCTTCTGTGTTCGTTGCCTTGATGTTAATGCAGTCTGAAAGGATTGGATGTGTGTGTGCTGTGCCCACGCCTGCATCTTCTCATCGCTTTATTCCTCTCTTTCTCCTTCTGTATCAGACACCTGTTTTCTGATCATGTCACAAGCGTTTACCGTCCATGTTTGTGCCGCGCGGCTCAAGGAGAAACTCGCAATTTACCCAAACTAACAATGAGGTGATCCTCACGCCTCCCACGAGGCTTTAATCCAAACCTACAGAAGACAATCGCCACGTGACGGGAAGTGAGTGTGTTTGTATGAACCATGCGCCCACATCCCAGAGTTTCTTTGCTGGTATCTTAAGTTGTCAAAGTACAGAAGCTTCTGCTTGCTTGAACGGCATGACTAGATGCAGTCAAACTCTCTCACACTGACCATCCTGATCGCTTCGCCCAAAGTTTGAGTTTTGTTCTCCGTTGTGGGGATATATTGAATATATTTGCAATGATTCTGTGTCTCAACACTCAAGTATTAAGTACAGCTCAAGTAAGATAACACATGTATATATATATTATTTTATTTATTTTTTTGTCAACCAGTTCAAACCGTAGGTTTAAAGTAATGGATTCAAAACTCTGAAGGAAAATAACTTTTTATGTATTAAAATGATTGTAGTAAAATGTATGTAGGAATATTTTTTTTTATGTATTGTTATATTTGTGTATATAAATTAATTATTCACCATTTTTTTCTTGTTCATGGATTTTTCTTGTCTTAGTTCTGATGCTAAACATTTTTTTCTTCTTAAACATCAAATCTTTGTTACAGTGAGTCTTTGGATGAAATTATGGTTTCTTTTAACAAATTACAAACAAAAAATGTTGTGATTTACACTGCCGTTTAAAAGTTTGGGCTCAGTAAGATTTCTTTTGTTTTTTGAAAGAAATTAATACTTTTATTTAGAAAGGATGCATTAAATTGATCAAAAATGACATTTATAATGTTACAAAAGATTAAATTATATGCAGTTCTTTTGAACTTTCTATTCATCAAATAATCCTGAAATATAAAATGTGTCACGGTTTCCACAAAAATACAAAGCAGTTTTCAACATTGATAATAATCATAAATGTGTCTCAAGCATCAAATCATCATATTAGAATGATTTCTGAAGGATCATGTGACACTGAAGACTGGAGTAATGATGCTGAAAATTCAGCTTTGATCACAGGAATAAATTACACTTTACTATATATTCACATAGAAAACAGCTGTTTTAAATTCTAAAAATATTTCACAATTTTACTGTATTTTTGATCGAATAAATGCAGCAGAAGAAACGTAAAAAAGCCCAGTGCTCGTCTGATCCCCTGAATCTGTCGTTTCAGCGATGGAGTTTCATGAGAATCTACACGACATGGCGGTGAAAGAAGGACTGAAGGGAAGAAAACTCCACAAATCTGTCGAGAGCTTCACCTGGAACATCACAATTCTGAAGGTGATCACAGATGAAACATTAACACCTGTGGGAAATTATTCCCCTTTTAATTTGCATATATTTATGCATAAGAAGATTTTAACATTCAGATGTGTTTCAAGTGATGTTATCTTGAATATATATAATATTTTCACAACCAATGCAGCAGTTTTGTGGACCACAAACTTACACAACAAGTAGTAGAAATCAAACTGCACCGTTAACTGGGGTATTTCATTCAAGAAATGCAAATCTAGTGTTACGAAACGCAGCCAGAGAACAGTGTTAAAGGTTGAGGTACAAACATCCGACATTTTGTTCTGCATAAATGAAATCCTGCCGTATAAAGACAGCTATAGATGATTAAATGGATGCAAGACCAGTCACTATTTAATATGCAAATAAATGCAAGAAAGAAGACCAATCACAGTTACTGATAACGCATTTATTCATGTATTATATTCAATTCATCAGAGCAAATGTTCATTATCTCTGGCTCTTAGAATTTGAATGACCATTCACAGAACTTAGAAACAGCCTTTGTAAAAAATATTTCTTACATAAATGGAATAACAAAAAAAAAAAAACTTTTTAAAAGGACATGAGGATGAGTAAATTATATATATATATATATATATATAAAAAAAATGAAACCAATAATTAAATATACTATGCACACCATTGGACATAAGATGTTTAAACCCAGATCATTTAAAACTGAAACGCCAGCTGGACAGAATCGATTCAAGTGACACCACCATTAAAGACTATTAAGGCGGCGATTTGGTTTGCTTAAAGACATTAATGATAATTAAATGGTTAACGAGTCTGTGATTTACACAAGTCTGTTATTCCAAACAAAAACATTGTATTGAAATGACTGGGCGAATGATGGCATTGTTCTTCCTCGCGTCTGCTGTCCAATCACAAAGGCTCAGCCCAGATATATAAGATCACCTGATGTTTTCATTAGTGTGTCTCAGATATGTCTCTGCGACCGCTACTGATCAGTTTCTGATGGCAGGGCTACAGTACGTACATCACTCTGAGTTACAGTGTGTTTCTGCATGTGGATAAAGCTCAAAATATTCACTACAAATTCACTCACACTCTTCTAAATTTAATCTCAACAAAATTGTGATGTTCTTTAGTGTGTGTGTGTGTGTGTGTGTGTGTGTGAGAGAGTGAGTGAGAGAGAGAGAGCGTGTGTGTGTGTGAGTATGTATATAATAATAATAATAATCATATTGTATTATCATACTTATTAATATTTAGAATTGGCTTTTATTTTATATTTTCATTTGAATCACTTTTGTCATTTTTATTATTTATAATAAAATAATATTTATTCTTTAGCTTTACATAATTTTTTGGGACATTTTGTCAAATACAAATATTGTATTATTTATTGTTTAAAATTTTCATTAGTTATTAAAAATATTATTCTTTAGTTTTACCTAATTTGCCAATACATCATATTAGTTGTCCTTGCTTTTGTTAATTTTGTCAAATACAAATAATTATTACATAGTGTATATATATATATATGTATATATATATGTGTGTGTGTGTATATATATATATATATATATATACACACACACACTCATATATACATATATATATTAGTGCTGGGCAACGATTAATCGCATCCAAAAGTTTGTGTTTACATAATATATGTGTGTGTACTGTGTATAATTATTTTATACATACTGTATATAAACGCTATGTAATAATTATTTGTAATTTACTAAATTAACAAAAACAAGGAAAACTAATATGATGTATTGGCAAATTATGTAAAACTAAAGAATAATATTTTTAATAACTAATGCAAATGTTAAACAATATATAATAAAATATTTGTATTTGACAAAATGTCCCAAAAAATTATGTAAAGCTAAAGATAAAAAAAAAAAAAAAAAAGCTACTATGAAGTGTTTGCATGAGCGAGAGCAGCGTTCCTGCTAGAACACTGGTGTGAGTGAACTCTCCCTCGTCTCTGCTCGTGTTCTCAGGGTCAGGCCGATCTGTTGAAACACGCCCGGGCGGAAGTGCTGGAAAACCTGAAACAGATCCACTACGCCGCGCTCACCTGTAACCTGTCCAAAGGCGGAGTGGGATCCTCGTCGGGGTCTCAGTCCAGGGGCCGTCCCAGTCTGGAGGCCATCCCGGAGAAAGCAGTCGTGGAGGAGGACTTCACAGACCAGGAGAACTGAGGAGAACCGGAGCGTCAAATCCCATTAATCCTCTCTCCCCGGGTCGGTGTGCACCCAACACATTTGGAAAGATCTCAGACCCTCAGGACGATTCCGAAGGCCTCATCTACGTCATGTTCCCGTGTCCCGGGATCAGGTGGGTGTCGATGAGGCCGAGTGTTTCTCAAAGGCCTTTTCCTCAAAGCACAAACTTTAAGAGGAATCAGAACTGGAGCCATGAATGTAACGAGAGGTCGTGTGAGGAAAGAAGAGAGCTGTTTACAATAAAGAACTACTTTGCGTTCTGTCTGCCAAAATAGTGTGTGTGTATATACAGTATAAATATATATAAATATATATATATATATATATATATATATATGGAGATCTGTTACCTTTTTTGCTATGTGAACTTTTAATGGATCAGATTATTTTGTTAAGAGAAATGGATGTTTTAAAGAGCTCATATTTTATTTGCTTGTACAGAACAGGATCTTGTGAGACGGGGCCCGGCCCTTTATGGGCTTTTTTTAAATTATTTGTATAAATGGATTTGAGGATGTGTCTAGTTTTAGATATTACCAGTAGCTACTGTACAAGTGAATAGGTGAGAGACTCTGGGACGATTGTTGCGTCTCTTCGGCCACGAACACACTGCGGTTTAAATCGACGACATGTACGTTTAGTCATTTAGTGGATGCTTTTATTAAAAAAAAATACACAATAAATGAAAAATGAAATGTAATGAAAAAATATTTTGATTGCCATTCAGTGTGTGTTTAAAGGGGTGGTATTTCACAAGAAGTAAAATAAGTCTCTGATGTCCCCAGAGTGTGTGTGAAGTTTTAGCTCAAAATACCCCACAGATATTTTTATATCGCATGTTAAAATTGTCACTTTTTGAGGGTGAGCAAAAACACACCGTTTTTGTGTGTGTCCGTTTAAATGCAAATGAGCTGCTGCTCCCGGCACAGTGGGCGGAGCTTCAAGAGCTTGTGTTCTTTTACCTCACACACACACACATGCACTGAACATTTCAAAAACGTTTAGCCTTTTATGTTCAAACCGGAGTCAGACAATGATGGAGAGACTCAAGAAGAAGTGAAACATGTAGAAGCAACAGGACATTTCTGAATGGTTAGTTGATGAATTTATGAAGCTGATGTGTAGTTATCTTCTAGTCATTGATTAGCATATTCTGTCATGATAATCTATAAATCGTGTTCAGGGGGCGGGGTTTATGTAAATTCTAGGGTTTGTGATGTCACTAACCCAGGAGGAATGTGGTGTAGTCTCTACCAGCCGTTTGTTGTAGTCCTTAAAAAGCGATTTCTTTAAAAGCAAATATCTCCCTTTGCTTTGAACTTTGAGCGTTGTAACTTTGCAGATGTTGTTTATGATCAAACAGCAACATTACACACTAACTAAAGTTAGAAAAGTCAAATCATGATCAACCACCCCTTTAAAAACAACAACATGAATGCCAACAATGGTTCTCAACCTTTCTGACTCCAAAGTCCAACATTGTCCACAACAATATTGAAAACTTTTATGAATCAACTGTATTTACGCAGTGTTTTCGTGGTCTTTGAGAGCGGACTGAATACTGTATGTCAAGTGTTGCGATTTAAAGCTTCTCAAGCATTCCTGGAAACAAAAGTAGTCCATGTGTGTATGGAGACTGTTCAGATATGATTCTGCCTTGTTGCTGAAGTTTTGCCTCTTTTTTTTTTTTACCCAACAAGTTGCTTCTAGTTTGTGAGTGTTTGTCTCCGGCTCATTCCATTGCTCTTCCCATTGTGCCAATCTACCGATGAACCACTTCCATTGGATTTACACATTTGTGACCAGAGATTAAACTGGACATGAAAAAAAAGAATAATTTGTTTATACATTTCAGTGCTGTTATTGTGTATTTATAATTATAGTTGACCATTTAAGGAGTGGGTGATAGTTCCAGAGAGAATATCCGTTTTGTTTAACGCTGTTAAGACCCAGTGCTCTGAAATAAACCATCATAATTACATCCTTTAACTCTTTATAGTTTCTAATGGCATTCATTCCAGCTGAAAATGTCACAAAGCCAAACAAACAACAACAGCAATTAAAGGCTTAATTTCATAAGTATTTCATTTTGCCTATTTTTAAAAACATTCATAATTTTTTTTTTTTTTATTGCAATTGTGACATACACACACACACACTATATATATATATATATATATATATATATACACACACACACACACACACACACAGATATATACATTTATTTTTATTGCAATTGTGACATACACACACACACACTATATATATATATATATATATATATACACACACACACACACACACACACACACACACACACACACACACACACACACACACACACAGATATATACATACATACACGCGCACACACACACACACACACACGTGTATATATATATATATATATACCACTCAAATGTTTTGGGCCTAATATTTTCTTATTATTTTTAAGTCATGTTCACCAAGACTGCATTTGTTTAATAAAAAATACAGTAAAAACAGGAATATTGTGAAATATTATTACAACTTAAAACAGCTGTTTTCAATGTGAATATATAGTGAAATGTAATTTATTCCTTTGATCAAAGCTGAATTTTCAGCATCATTACTCCAGTCTTCAGTGTCACATGATCCTTCAGAAATCATTCTAATATGATGATTTGATGATCAAGAAACATTTATGATTCTTATTATCATAATGTTGAGCTGCTTCATCTGTTTGTTTTTGTGTTTGTAAAGTTTCTTCATTATATTTTTTTTTAGGAATCGTTTTGTAACAATTTAAAAGTCTTTACTGTCTCTAAAAGAATCTTACGGACGCCAAACATTTGAATGGTAATATATATATATATATATATATATACCCGAGTATTTGCTGAAAGGTTTTGTGAGATTCCAGTTATATTGGATTTACAGTTATTCTATTAAACTCTAGACTTCGTTTGATGAAGTGATGTCCTTTCGGCATAAGAATGCGTCCAGGTAAGACCAACAAAGAGTCTCTGAAAGCAGCGTCTGTAGTGTGTGTGAAAGATCATTAAATCACGGGTCTCTGGCGCTCTAAAGTACACAGTAATGACACCCGAAAGAGATGATATACATGCTCTACCTCTGTTTACCTTCCAGCCATTAGATGAATCACACTTGGCTCTTGCTCATGAACTTGCGTAACAGCAATCGTAATAATGATTGCGACAAGAGTCTCCAGTGTTATTACCCAATAGATCTCTCTCAGACGGGTGCGTTTGAACACGACCCATCCTGAGAAATCTATAGCAACCCTGGAGAGCAGATTTTTCACTCAATGACATGAAGCCCTCGGACTGAAGGCATTACTATTGATTACATTACAATTTGTGGAAAGCGATGGAAAAACCCCAGGGACATCTGGGACTGTTGTTGGGGACACCTGAGAAGGTTTGACACTGACATGCACCACTGAATTCATTTGTTTTAACCTCCCTAATGTACGGTGGCCGAGAAGGGTCACAACACAAACATACGCCACAACAACTACATATTCAGAAAACACCTCCAAATTCAGAAAACGCATACAAACGCCACAACAACTACATATTCAGAAAACAACTTCGTCGATTTCACATCACGTAGGCCTACGCTGCAAATATTCACAGCACGAGCAAATAGGGAAACAAACACAACGGAAATGTTTCCAGGGGGGCCATAATCAGTGACGGCTACAAGAGGTAAGTGTTACCAGAGCCCGTCTACGGCCTTATTAGACATTCTCTGGTGTTTCTCTTTTATTATGACAGACTTGTCGATGTGCTCTGATACCGAAGTGGTTTGCAGCACAAAACGGACAGAACATTTCAATCTGAAAAATAAATAAATAGTTCAGATATCAGGACAACAATGTACAAATGCCGGTAATGCATCTATTTAGTCACCAGAAGCGAGCTAGCCAGCTAGCAACATTGGCAGAACGTTTAACAATGATCTGCTTGGACTAATACGTTATAGGGACAATAACTTAATATGTTGAAAACACACAAAACCACTTCGGTATCAGAGCACATCGACAAGTCTGTCATAATAAAAGAGAAACACCAGAGAATGTCTAATAAGGCCGTAGACGGGCTCTGGTAACACTTACCTCTTGTAGCCGTCACTGATTATGGCCCCCCTGGAAACATTTCCGTTGTGTTCGTTTCCCTATTTGCTCGTGCTGTGAATATTTGCAGCGTAGGCCTACGTGATGTGAAATCGACGAAGTTGTTTTCTGAATATGTAGTTGTTGTGGCGTTTGTATGTGTTTTCTGAATTTGGAGGTGTTTTCTGAATATGTAGTTGTTGTGGCGTTTGCATGTGTTTTCTGCATATGTAGTTGTTGTGGCGTTTGTTTGTGTTGTGACCCTTCTCAGCCACCGTACTAATGTGGCATTTAGAGGAAACCCTTCATCAAAACCCAATGTCTGTTCAAGATTTGCAAAAATGTGACGCTGCCCCTCACAACACCTCCCCAATAAACGCACAGAGTCTTGAGCTTACCAATATTAAAGTCCCCCTGTGGTGAAACTCAAGTTTTTTATGTTGTTTATGTGTCTATGTGGTGTTTTTAATATGCTTTAAGACAAACCATGTGTAAATTCATAAGTCGACACCATTGCTGAGTATTTCCTCCTTAAAACTGCAGTGAACCAAAGACAGTCTCAAAAACACGCTTTGAAATCGCTGGTGTTTCTGACGTCACAAACTACCTTTGTAACCAATCAGATCAAACGTGTGATCGTCAACCAGTGGATCTCTGAGCCGAGTGAGTGAGTGGAGGCGGGGCTCATTTGCATATTCATAGAACCACATATACTATATGAGGCAAGGGTGTCGAGTTAAATTCAAGATATTTTAAGGATTTTTTTTTTTTAAATATGTCATTTTGGTGATAAAATTATACAATGCTTCAATACTTCAGGAATGTAATGCTTCTGTGTTTTTTTATTGCAAATTATATTATCAACATTAAAAAAAAAAAGTAAAAACTTTAAAAATGTAGATGAATTTCTTCGCATTCCCAGCACTAACTGACCTCAGATGATCCAAAAAGCATATTGAGCATCAAAAACAGTCACGTGATCAATGTCGCTCATTTATGCGGAACAGTTAGTTCATGGGTTCATGACATCAAGGCTATATTATTGTAACGCTATTATGGGTGGTTGTCCTGCACGCTTAATAAACAAACTACAGCTGGTCCAAAACGCAGCAGCTCGACTTCTTACCAGAACCAGGAAGTATGACCATATTAGCCCGGTTCTGTCAACACTGCATTGGTTCCCTATTAAATATTGTATACATTTTAAAATCTTGCATAGCATTATAGTCCCTCACGTCTATTGCAATCTCAAAATTCTGGCCAGTTGAAAATACCTATATATCAAAATCAACAAATAATCAACTCTGGAACAATCTTCCAAGCGTTGTTCGGGAAGCAGACACACTCTGTCAGTTTAAATCATGACTTAAAAACACATCTCTTTAACCTGGCATACATGTAAAACATCACATTTCTATAATTCAAATCCATTTAAGGGTTTTTTAGGCTGCATAAATTAGGTCAGCTAGGAACTAGGAACACTTCCCAGTCCATAAATGTCATGGAAACATCTGCTGAACGTCACACTAATGTACGCTATTTTTAACGTTGCAAATAATTTTCTTAATCAGTACTTTGGACTTGTTTTCCAGTAAAAAGACAAAAATAAACAATGCATTTTCTTTGCTTTGCCAGTTCTGCACTCAAAATGTTTTTTACTCTTTGGCTAAAGGAGTCAATCATGGACAAGTGGGTCCAAATGATGGAGAAATGGGGAAACTCAATTAATTTGAACACGTCTAAGTTTAGTTGAGTTTATTCAATTTAGTTTAGTTCATCCCACATGTCTCCATCATGTGGAACCACTGGCCATGATTGAATCCAGTTCAACCAAAGAGCTAAATATAGTTGTTCTTTACGCATCCTTTACATCCATGACATTCCCACTGTAATTGATTTTTTATTAAAGTAACTTGTATTCTTGTTAGCAGATCCTCAACCCAAGAGCTCAACTCAAAACACCAACATAACAAAAACTCTTTAAAAGTGTCAGCCTTTTCTCATAGCTAAAAATTCATAAAATAATGCTTTATTTAAACATTTTTCTATCCAGCCCCGTGCAAATCGTACGATGGGAAATGGAAATCCTGTGTTCTATATTTGATCAAGCTACTTGACTGAAACGTGTTCTTTCAAAATGAAAACACTGAGGTAAGCCAAAGATTAACCGCTTCAAGTCAGTTTAACATGATGCAATTGTGTTTGAATGATACAAGGGAATTATTACACCATTTTAAAAAGAAGAACTTGAAGTTTCAATCTAGCTCAGAATTTACCAGAATTAAGATGTTTTTTTTGTTTTTTTGTTTTTTTACTCAACTCAGACCTCCTGAAGTTTGGATTTTTTTTCCTTTAGAAAGTTAAACTTGGATATTCTAGATTTCCAGATTAAATTTTGTCTACATGTAACAATCCCTAAGCAAGCTATAGCCATTTTTTACAACATTATTACAGGCGCTTTTCAGTGAAAAACTGTGTTTTGTATTTACTGACAATGCAGATGTGTCCAAAAACTTTCAGGAAGTAAAGCAAATAGAAACATTGTTATATAATAATAATAATAATAATAATAATAGAACACTGAAGAAAAAGTGACTTTTATTTATATTTTCAAAATGAATTATTTAAAAGTGAACAGCATTATTTATTTTGAGTGTGTAAACAAGTCTTAAACCATTTTGTTTCTCAACCAAATGTATCTTGTGTGAAGAACAAAACATTCAAATCATCATTCAATAAACAGATCGAAGCTAGATTTTCATCTCTCTGTAAGTTCATACTTGTTCACTACCCACTAAACATTGGATGTTGGATAGACATGCAGATCATGTCTATATTGGGTCCGTCGGTCCATGACCAATTCTGGACATCTATTCGACATCCAAACTAGGTCCACTATTTTGATGTCCAACCATGGCCCAACTTGGACGTCATATTGACGTTCAACATTGGACCTTTGAACTGGGTCATTTTTTTGGACGTCATTTGGACGTCTATGACAGGTGCAGGAAATTTACATGATTACTATGTAATAGTTTTATTTATTTACACATTTCAACATCGTTATTATCAACATGATTAATACATATGAATACAGATTATTTATATTTATAAGATCATTTTCCAAAAACTCCATTTGATCGTCTCAGCATCAGGTGATAACTGGAGATGCGTTCAAAAGTGTGATGTTGTAGCTCAAACAGTAGAGCATAGGTGCTTATAACGCTAAGATCACAGGTTCGATACCCAGGGAAAGCAAGGTGTGTGTGTGTGTGTGTGTGTGTGTGTGTGTGTGTGTACCTAAAGTAGCCGCTGTTTTGTTTGAGCGCGATTATTGTTTGGAAAAGACTTATCTAATAAAACACACGATCCACAGCAAGCCGATCCCGTCTCCTTCCTTCTTCCCACAAACAAACTTTTGTGGACGGACGAAAAAAGACGTCGCCTGGCGTCACAAACAACCCCTTCAGTGGACCGAATTTGGACGTCCAAAAATGACATGAAAATTACGTCACTCCGACGACACATTGCGCAGTGGGTATATACATCAACACTTCAAATAATGTGCAATTTTACATTCAACATTTACAACGCCATGAAAATCCAAGAAAATCCAGAGTTTCCCAATGGTGATGATGCCATCGTGGTGAGGTTTATCTTATCCATCGGATCGTTCCTTGAAGGCAGCAGAAGCCACAACAGGAAATCATGCATTCAAGCTTCACAATCCATGCACTTAGGTTTGTAGTTTAAACAAACAAAAGCTAAAAGTAAAAGAACATACTTTTGTTACCTCACAGAGATGTCTTTTTAGACTAGTTTACATAGTTGATGCCTACAGTACCACAGGGTTCAAGATCTGCAGTGGATCATGTCTCTGAGTGAACAGGACATGTAACAGAACCAGTCAACAATCGCACAGAACAAGATATACAAACACAGATGAGAACATCAGCCCATGTCCAGGCCAAATACTTCAAGTGTTTTGTTACAAAGAGTCAAGGTGTTGGCGCGAATAGCACTTGTTTGATATGTTCTTCAAAATCAAATTAAACAGAGTGGTCTTTGCTGTTATGTTGTTATATTGCTCTCTCTGGGCAGCGGCAACAAAGCATAAGAAGCAATAAAGCTCAAATGAGGCCGTCAAATGAGATGCATTCACTCACATGGCCGTTCTCTGCAAACCAATCAATCTTTTCCCAGCAAACAGCAGAGTTCACAGAGTTCTCTTGCACAACCGATATACAATATCATTTTCATGGCAGGTTTCATTCTGAGTGATTGCGCCTCCATCACTGACCTCTATTTCACTGATCTACATTTCAGAAGATGAAACGAGTTCTCCATTGTTTTACCTTTTTTTCTCAGATGTTTCTCTTAAGATTTATTGGGAGAAATAAACACAAACTGAGCTAATTATTTACATACATCATCTTTATATTTCTTTTAATTCCTTTTATAATGGTTTTAATTGTCCTTGCATGCTTTTATTTTGTGATTATTTTAATTCCTTTCTGTGTAAAGCACTTTGAACCACCATAGTGTGCTATATAAATAAACTTGCCTTGCCTTACAGTGAAACTATAGAGCTTTAAAATGTGGAATGTGGATAGCGGCTCAGATCTTATTAGACCAAGGCGTCCGATCTTGCTAATCGTCAGTATTAAGCGTCTGTGACTCTGCAGATATAGAGTGCAAAGGTCTTGTTCCAGAAGTAACAATCCATTACTTTTCTCCATAGGGAAATTGATTTTTAACGGTAACCTTTAAAGTCAGCTGTACTGTGAGAGACGAGGTTGTTAATCTATGATATTTGCATTTGCTGAAGCCGTCAGCCCACATTATTTCAGCTTATTTTTTTAAATATACTTGTTTAACAGCGAAATTCGTGGTGAAAAAAATACATTACCCATGATGCTGTACATAAAAAGGCAACAATCGAAGTCGAAAAAAAGCAACACGCTCCAAAATAGCTCTTTACATTTACATTTATGCATTTGGCAGACACTTTTATCCAAAGCTACTTACATTGCATTTCAAGGTACACATTTACATTCTTATCAGTTCTTGCTTTCCCTGGGAATCGAACCCATGACCTTAGCGTTGCAAGCGCCAACACTCTACTGTTTGACCTACAGGAAAGTAGCTCCGCCCCTTTTTTCCATTAGTCTTTAGCTCCGCCCACTCCCATGAAGCACTGCGAATGACATAATCGAGTCGATCCAGAGCCCATCTACGGAGAGCCTGGCCACTCCCTATTAAGTCCTATTGTACCGAATTTTGGTTGTAGTTCCACCAGAGTTCCACTGGGGGCGATCGAGTGCAGAATGAATGGGAGTCTATGGGGCTAGACGGCTAAATTTGTCTCTTTCACCCGACTGCCATTGAGAAATCTCAGATTTGATTGTAGGTTTTGCAAGTTCAACATGGGTTATAGGTCGAAAGTTGAATGAACGAGTACTTATGTCCTTTCGATTTCTTACAGGTTGAGTTGTTGCTGCCCATAACACGCTAGCATTCTGCTAATGAACGCTGATTGGTCAGTGAAGGACTGATTACGACCAGAGATACCGCTTGATGGCATCGTGTGTGTGTGTGTGTGTGTGTGTGCGTGTATTTACCTGTGTCAGCTGTGTTGTGTGTTTACCTGTGTCAGCTGTGTTGTGTGTTTGCTTGTGTCAGCTGTGTTGTGTGTTTGCCTGTGTCAGCTGTGTTGTGTGTTTGCCTGTGTCAGCTGTGTTGTCGATGCCTCGAGAGAAAAGAAAGTGCAGAGCGCGAAAGCACCAAAGTGACTGAAGGATTGCCGTAAAGCAGTATCTCTGGTCATACGATGTGTATGACGTCATTGACATTTTAAAAGACTTTTTAAAGCAAATAAGTGACCCAGCAATGTGTAATTTCTTTGCATCTCCTTTCGAATACAACATTCAAATTACTAGACAAAAAATTATATCCTGAGAAAAGTGGATTTTGAGGGGTATAGCGCCATAGACCTCCATTCATTCTGCACTCGTCCTGTGAGCGCCCTCATGTGGAGCCAGAGTGGAACTGCAACCAGTTCAGAAGCCGGAAGTTTACTGAGAGTGGAAGTTCTCCCCTTATTAGACATTCTCTGGTCGATCTCTCTAAGCTCTCAAAACACTGAAGTGTTTGTGTGTATACATTTTTTAATCCCTATGGGAGAAATGTATGGAAAAAAAAACTTCTGCACATATGGAAAAATATTATTGCACGCTGTAACTACAAAGTGACTTTTGTTTGAATTTTTCTTTGTGCCAAAGTAGAAAGCGTAATAGAATGTTGACGGTCATGAGACACGCGGAAGCCAATGAGATTTAACATCAAAGATGTCGCAACAGCAAACAATATTTGAATGTTTAAATTTGAGCGAGCCTTACGATGGATTGGATGTCTGTTTCTCACACAAAGCAAACGTTTGGCCTTGGAAACCCTTCATTTCAAATAAATGTTTATGACTGCATCATACTTTTATTTGGTTATGTGTTTTATATTTAAAAAAGTGGACAAGTGGATGCGATGAGACCAGAGACCTGTTTGTTTGTGTGACATTCGGTATAAAGCATATTTGATTAAGCTTGGTATATCATGGTTATTTAAAGTGTTTTGCAGGGTGGAGGCGGTCGGTTTAGGCGCTCAAAAATAACTATAGCTAGTGTAATGTAACTAAAATTATTGTGGCTGCTCGAATTAAAATAATACTCCAACATATAATGCATTGATGACAAATATACCCAGCTTATGGCTTTAAGCCATATCATTTAATGACAATAACATTTATTTGCACAGTCTGATGACAAAGAACTGAAAGCAATTGGACTCGCTTTGGTAAACATGCTTTTGGCACAAGAAAGCTCTTAACTTGGACATATATCAATTATCTTGGGAGTGAAAATGGTTTGAGATCTCTGACATGCAGAAGCTTGGCAAATCTAAGCAGAGTTTGAGTCATTGTTGAAATTTCCTATTTAAACCCTACAGAATGCATTTTAAATCTTTTTACCAGAAAAAATAAAAACAGTGCCGATGGTAACGTGTCATTTAAAAGCCGCCTCTGGTTGAGCGAGCGATAGCTAAGGGCTCCGGCATGTTTTCTTTCTCTTTTCATGGGTTGAGCACTTCATGCTCGGCTTGCTTCTTAACTAAGCCCTCCGAGTCACTCTATAACGGGTTGTTTTGTTGTGGCACCTTCTGCACTTCAGATGCAGATTGTGTCCCTGCTGGGATCATGACCGGGACATGGACCTCGAGGCTGGACAAAAACAGCCAGCAAATAGCGCGTACGAGCTCAGCTAATGGTGCCCTATTTCTGCGCTGTTAATCCTCACATAAAGGCCATTGAGAATACAGCTGCTCCCTCCTGAGAAGATCGAGATAAAGTTAAAAGACTCTGTGAGTAACAGTTTATCACAAACAGCTTGCCCTCTTTCAGTCTAACAGAGACATTGTTGATTCTAGTGTCTTGTTAAAGGAATAGTTCACCCCAAAAAGGAAAATTCTGTCATTGTTTATTCACCTTCTTGTTTTTCTGTTCATGCTGTTTATTTTTTTATATTTGTGAAGAGATTTCATGAATCCAATAAAATCTCCTTTAGAGTTCCAAAGATTAAAAACAAAACATATGTATGATGGCCGAGAGAGCTCAACGCACTGCAACTGAAGAGAAAGCATGCAAATAGAAAAAACATTGGCAAATTAAGAAAACATCTTCACCAGTTAGACAACATATGCGCTGCAAATACTCACAACGCAACCAAATACAGAAACACGCTGCAAATACTCACAACGCAACCAAATACAGAAACACACTGCAAATACTCACAACGCAACCAAATACAGAAACACACTTCAAATACTCACAACGCAACCAAATACAGAAACACACTGCAAATACTCACAACGCAACCAAATACAGAAAAGCGCTGTAAATACTCACAACGCAACCAAATACAGAAACACACTTCAAATACTCATAACGCAACCAAATACAGAAACACACTGCAAATACTCACAACGCAACCAAATACAGACACACACTGCAAATACTCACAACGCAACCAAATACAGACACACACTGCAAATACTCACAACGCAACCAAATACAGAAACACACTGTAAATACTCACAACGCAACCAAATACAGACACACACTGCAAATACTCACAACACAATCAAATACAGAAACACACTGTAAATACTCACAACACAACCAAATACAGACACACGCTGCAAATACTCACAACGCAACCAAATACAGAAACACACTGCAAATACTCACAACGCAACCAAATACAGAAACACACTTCAAATACTCACAACGCAACCAAATACAGAAACACACTGCAAATACTCACAACGCAACCAAATACAGAAACACACTGCAAATACTCACAACGCAACCAAATACAGAAACACACTGCAAATACTCACAACGCAACCAAATACAGAAAAGCGCTGTAAATACTCACAACGCAACCAAATACAGAAACACACTTCAAATACTCATAACGCAACCAAATACAGAAACACACTGCAAATACTCACAACGCAACCAAATACAGACACACACTGCAAATACTCACAACGCAACCAAATACAGAAACACACTGTAAATACTCACAACGCAACCAAATACAGACACACACTGCAAATACTCACAACACAATCAAATACAGAAACACACTGTAAATACTCACAACACAACCAAATACAGACACACGCTGCAAATACTCACAACACAATCAAATACAGAAACACACTGTAAATACTCACAACACAACCAAATACAGACACACACTGCAAATACTCACAACACAGAAACACATTGCAAATACTCACAATGCAACTAAATACCGAAACACACTTCAAATACTCACAACACAACCAAATACCGAAACACGCTGCAAATACTCACAAATCCCAAATTCAGAAACATTTGGCTGCGTTGTGAGTATTTGCAGTGCGTTTCCATTTTTGGTTCTGTTGGGTTTTTTTGTATGTGTTTTCTTCAGTTGCAGCAGGTTGAGCTCTCTCAGCCACCGTACATTTGGGTTTGGAACAACAATGGTTTTGGACTGAAGAGGGAAACTTCCAGTAGAAGAAACTGGAACATGCAGGCTCTTAATTCTGGGTTTGTTTGAAGGATATCATGGGATGTGGACGGTACCCTGATAACATGCGGTTTCTGAATTAAACGTACTGTAAACCCAGATGCTGTTATTTATATTCCCCTTAATCACGAGGAAGTGTTTATGTAAAAGCATACCTTCAAGATTAAAACATCACCTGACACCAAATTCACTGTGTCCCGCGCCGATGAGCCAAACTAAATACACATGTCAGTGGTGCTTTGAGTTTAAACTCTATTACCTTTATTAAAGAACTCAAAGTTAAACAAATGTGAAACAACTACTTTATCTGATGTAAGAAAATCGCAACTCAACTGTTTCTCCTAGTCAAAATGAGATTCAAATAACTTTTGCTTCCCAATAATAAAAAAGACCAACAGAAGTCTTGTTTCGATTCGTCAAGATTCCAGTTTGTAAATGAGTCAAAATAAGATCTCAAGATGAACTCAAACAATTCTCACCAAATGATCTGAGCTGTTATCCATATTCATTTTACATATACTGTAAAACAACTATTAACTTTTATTTAAATTCAATTCTAAAGATTTTTAAGAGAAACATTTGAGATGATACTTACTTGAAATGCAATTATGTCTCTGATATATGAAAGTGCTCAACTCTTTCTTCACAGACTGAGAAAATACAAAGTCTTCTTACATTTTCCCACAAAAAAAAATACAAACTGATATTTCTTTCATTTCTCACTTGTTTCTCATATAAAGCACTACATTAAGTGGGGAGCAAATTGAAATGTTTGCTTAAAACTCCTGTTTCTCAACGTTTTTTTTTTTTTCAGAGGAAAAAAACGCAGTGATCTCTCGTGTCTTTTCTAGAGTTTCAGTAAAGATCTCAACAACTCAAGACACCAAAGTCTGCAATCACAAGTCAAGATGTTCATGAACTAAATAGTTTCTCATCGAATTATCGGGAATCATCAAACCTATGCAATCCACATTCATTTTATAGATCGAAATTCTTTCTGCATGTCAACAGTTGTGTCATTTGTGTATGTTATCAGAAACATCAGATACATATTTAAACGAGAGCTTCATTATTGCTCCTGAATTGTGAAAGATCACGATATCTCGACCAAGAAAAGCAGGTTGTATTTTTCTGCTGGTTTAATCATTCCTCTTTCGAGTGATTTGGATTTGGCTCTGCTGTTTCCACGATAAGCAAGTTTTCCCAAAGGTTGGGTGGAGGGTTGAGGTTTATTAAGTTCACCCATTAACAAAAGTCACAAGACCTTAAGAAAACTAACAGTATTTCTCATTCACTAACACAATGACTGCTTGTTCTGGTCAACCAACAGTGTGGCCCTTTCTTCCTCGAGGAACTTCAGTCCGAGCGCATGTGCGTGTTCGCACCGCTCACCGATAATGATGTGTTCTTCAAACTGCAAATCCCAAACAACAATAGAAATGTTTGACCCAAAAGGACACAGTGTTTAGAACATTAACGGAGCAGGACTACATAATTACTCATTTAATTTGCCTCTCAAGATGCTCGGCTATTGTGCCTGCTGAATGCTAAATCACGCTGGAGGGGCTTGTGTCTGAGAGAGTCTGTTTAATGCAGGACACGCCATGAATTTTACACTTCTCTCACTCTATTAGAATATCCATTGAACATTGGCAGTAACTGCCCAAGCTATGAGTGTTTCATTAAAGGGTTAGTTCAGCCAAAAATGAAAATTCTGTCAGTAATTACTCTCCCTCATGTTGTTCCCCGTAAGACTTTCGTTCATCTGTGGAACACAAATTAAGATATTTTTGATTAAATCTGAGAGCTGGCTCACTCCTCCATAGGCTTCTCTGTTATTGAAATTCACTGAAAAAAATAATTAGTTGAAATTAATCAATTTTTTTGTTGCATTTAATTGATTTGACCTACATTTAAACAAATGCATTAAGCTGAACTAAAATTGATTAAGTTCAACTTAATGCATTTGTTTAAATGTAGGTAAAATCAATTGAATGCAACCACTTACGATAAAAAAAGTATTAATTTCAACTAATCATTTTTTTCAGTGTTGCCGGCCCAGAAAGTTAGTAAAGGCAATGTTTAAAATAGTCCAAGTGACTCCAGTGGCTCAACCATAAGTTTATCAAGCGATGAGAACACTTTTTGTGCGCAATAAGCCAAACTAAATAATAAAGTCGTTATTTTTGTTTTGTTTTTGTGCACAAAAAGTATTCTCGTCGCTTGATAAACTTATGGTTGAGCCACTGTAGTCACTTGGACTATTTTAAACATTGTCTTTACTAACTTTCTGGACCGGCAAGTTTCAATAACAGAGAAGCCTATGGAGGAGTGAGACAGCTCTCAGATTTAATCAAAAATATCTTAATTTGTGTTTTGAAGATGAACGAAAGTCTTATGGTGTTGGAACAACATGAGGGCGAGTAATTACTGACAGAATTTTCATTTTTGGCTGAACTAACCCTTTAAGGCTGTAGGCCTATTGAATTTAACACAGATGAAAATGAGGCCGTGAGGGATAGACTAATAGGCACGCACTGTATTAAGGTCCGAGATCACATAATAACTCACAAAAAATTGTGTCTACTGATTTTTTGAAGACGTTTCGTCGGTTGGACAATCGTTATGTTCTTAAACAACAGTACAAACCACTGAATACACTGTAAATCTATTCCTAAACTTGGTTGTAACTCCTGTCAAAAAATAAATATGACCTTAGGGTCTACAGCCTGAGCCTCTCTGGGTTCACGACACACATTTAAACCAGAAAGTGTAAAAATTATCATTTCTAACCATTATTCAGCCTTTCGGTCTCAAACAACAATTTTCATAATCCCTAGCTGGAGGGGATTATAACATTGTGTTATGAACATTAGTTACAGCTTTTCATTTTTTAGGGGTTTTTAATAGTCCTAAGTGGTTCTTTTCAGTACAATTCTAGATATTAGTAGATTAGCTGATTTGTTTCCGGTCATCTATTATTAATGACTAAATATTAAAAAAACAAAAAAAACTGTAATGTTAACACTTTCCTGCTGGAATCTATAAATCATCTCATGCCAGTCATGAAGAGAAAAGTTAGGCCGACTGCAGTGTTGTTCTTGTTAACTAAAACTATTAAAAATCATCTCTGTTAACTGAAATAAAATATATTAGATGAAAAATTTAAATGTAAAAAAATAAATAAAACGCTGCCATGGCAACTAAAATAAATAAATAAATATAAGTCGATATACTAAAATTATGAAACCTGAAATAAAAATTTAATTGAAGCTGAATAGATAAAAAACTAATAAAAAAAACCTAATAAATAAGGACAAAAGCAAATAACAAAACTACTAAAACTTAAACTATAGCTTGCTTTTGCTCTTTTCCTGAAACATCTGATCACCTTTTCTTCAGTGCAATCCTACTTTTAAATGTTGTCTTGATATGGTCATCAGTAAAAATGGACACAGTTCCTCTGGTTGTTCAACAAAATTTACATTCCCTCATCTCTGACGCTGCAAACATGAAAGAAGGAAAAAGTGAACCCTTCTTTAACCTATTTTAATGTGAGTTTGTGAAATTATTTCAGAGCTCTAATCCTTAAAAAAAACAAAAACTAAATAGAAAGTCTCAAACTTTGTTCCTCTATACCAAAATATTTATTTTTTTAGTGTTTATTGTTTGATGTCTTCATCTGCTAATCATTTGTTTTGTATTTTTGCCAAATAATTTTGTCTGATAAATACCTTCAGTGTTTGTTCTTCCCTCATATTATAGTGCTCATCCTGGTGGTCGTGTCTTATTATACACTAGTTGTCACATAAAAAAAAAAGTTTGGCTTATTAAAAAGAACAGAATCTTAAGAGTGTATTATGTTGTTGGTTGCTCCCTGTCCTGAGTTGTACAATTAGCAAAAAGAAAAGAAATGAAAACATATATATATATATATATATATATATATATATAAAGAATATGAATAAATATTATAATAGTATATGAATAATACCAAGATAACACTGTCTGACAGGTTTTGAGAGATGACTCAGTGTTTCAGGAAGTTATGAACAGGCACTTTCATTTGTTTCATAAACATTTTTACAACTCACAACTGCCACTTTATCATCTGGACAGTGATGAACGGTTTTTCATATCTCATATACTGTAGCTTTATGCATTTCAACCCTGCATTTTATTAGTCATTAAAGCACATGTTTGCTCAAAAGACAAGTGTGTAATTCTCCTGCAAACACTGTTTGTTGAACCAGTGGGATGTGGAGGACGCTTCTGGTGCAACTAGTGGCACAGACATGAATGCACAGCGCGCTATATACAGTTTCATAGTAAAAGCATTTACCCATATTTTATAAAGCAAGTCGAGCAGCACTCAGAATTAGCATGCATCCTAATCTGAATACTAAAATAGTGCCCAAATCATCATCAGTTGAAAAGAGCATTGCAAAGGTGCCCAGATCATTTAGTTTTCCTGTGGAAAAGTGTGCATCTGTTAATGATAGCTAATATGTTAATGCTAACATAATCGGTAACCTGTGCATTGTCCCAATACTGACATACTGTCTTGCGGTCTCCTCAAAAGTAAGTATTTTTTACATAACCAAAGCATTTTCATATGATGCATGAATTTGCCTGTGTATCCTAGTGCATAGGATATGTAGGCAAACTGAGACGCAGCCTTAGGCTCTGTTTCCCAGATTGTTTTTCTCTGAATATTGCTCAATATATTCCATATGCTGCCTACTACTAGTTGCTAGGCATTAATATTATGCAATGATAGAGTGTTGCCACGTTATCTCATTACATTGCATGTTTAATTCAGTGAGTGATTATCCAGTTGTCATTTCTAAATTAAAAAGTAAGTTTTCCATTGTAATCCAACTTTGAGTCAAAATTCTTCACGTTTGTCAATCTGATTAAAAAAAAAAAAAAAAAAAAAAAAAAAAGTCAAAATATGCACATCAAAATGAAAGATAATGTTGATCGTATTTGCATTGTGGGAAACATAATGTGCATACTATATACTGCATATGTTAGTATGCTGTTCTTCACAGTCTTACTGTGCTCCTCTTCTTCACACTGATCTTCATCTGATCTTATACTGCCCTCTGGTGGCCCTCAGGGGTCCTGCAACACTCGTGTAATACACACATATCAAAGGGCAATTAATATAGAATAGCTTTCAGAAGGTTATCAGCGGCTCTGTTAGGTCGGACAGACAATTACACGCCTCAGTACTTAATTACAGCACATGCAAAAGTACATGAATAAATCTGAAAAATATATAAGAGGCTGAATGTATGAGAATAT
>NC_139979.1:1827500-1837500 GCF_963993115.1 Abramis brama
TCACTGCATCATTTTCACATTTCCATTTGTGTTATTTTATAGTTTTAAAGATGTTACTATTATTCTAAAATACATAAAGAGATAATCATAATGAAGAGTATCAAGTCAAGTCAAATGTATTTCTATAGGGCTTTTCACAATGTACATTGTTTCACAGCAGCTTTACAGAAAAATCATGACGTTCATTTTTACAATATCTTTATATCTTAGTCACATTTATCAGATTAGATTTGGCCAATAATATTGTTACATTTTGCTATACGATACAAACAATTAAGCAGTTGGGATTTGCTATAGTATGTATACCCAAATTTATATAAAGAGCTGGATGATAATATTGCAACATTTTGCGATAAAATAAGAAAATAACATTAGCTATACAGTATACATTGCTTTATGTGAATATAATGTACAGTATGCAGGTGCAGACTTGCAGTGTGTTATGATTTATGTTCTAATATCTCAAGTGTTTGCACTCTGGTTCTCTTGACGAAAAGACATTAGGATTTTGGCTTTTGGATTATTGTTTTATCAAGATACTCTTTACATTTTTATGAGATTTGAGGCCTAAATACAATCGGCAGAAGTAAAAAGATAAAGTTAGGTTATAAACGAATGAAACCACACTCTTGGAAAAAAACAGGTTGATGCGGTTCTATGCAGAACTCCAGGGTTCTTGACTCAACTCTAAAGAACCCTTCATGCTATAAAGGTTCTAATAAGGAGAAATGTCTTACATGATTGCATAATACTTTCACGTTTCACAGTTACAGTACTGTGCAAAAGTCTTAGGCATGTTAATATCCTTAACATAACCTTCCTGCAAAGCTACAGTACTGGGAAAAGCACTGGCACTTGTGTTAAAATGCTGTAAAGTGAGAATGCTTTCAAAAATAAAATCGCAAATTTAATTTATTTATGATTTAACTTCTATTAACTAATTCAAATCAATATATGGTGTAACGACCCTTTGCGTTTAAAACGGCTTTTGTCCAGGTACACTTGCGCATCGTTTTTCAGGGAGCTTTGCAGGAAGGTTTCTTCAAGCGTCTCGGAGACGTTCCCGCAGTTCTTCTGGATTTAGTCTGTCTCAGTTTCTTCTGTTTCTTCATGTAATCACAGACGGACTCGATGATGGTGAGATCAGATCATACCGGCTGTTGTCAGACTCCTTGTGCATACACAAATCTCACTGGATTATTACAATTAATGGCAAAAACTGATATTTCCTACTGACACACTACAGCAAAAGATAGAAATAACTGACTTAAAACCTTTTTTGGGGGGTATTAACATGCCTAAGACTTTTGCACAGTACTGTATTTCAATTTTTTCCTAGTGATAAAATGTTAACAAGCTGTTTAATTCATAAAATGCAATTAAGATTTAAGAAGGAAATAAAATTAAATCCATAAAGCGACGGATCCCCTATAAGGTTCTATATATGAATCGCCTGCCGGAACTCGTTAAGGTTCTATGGAACCTTTTCTTCTGAGTGGGTGGTCACATGACTTCTGATGTCAAGCTTCTTGCAATATTTATTTCAAAAGTTGGATAGTTTGAGTTAGAATAGTTTGGAAGAGCATGAGTATAAACACAACAGGGCACGTTAAAAACACCACGTTTTTAATTCTAGTACTTTCCTACCTATTAATTTCCATGAATTTTGCAGGTATTCATACGTTTTTGTGTATGCTTGTTCTTTATGTATAAATATCACACCAACAAATAGCTATTTCTAATGGAAGAAATACATTAGAACTAAGAATAACTAGCCAAAAATAATATTTACTATCTACATTCCTATGATTTTTCCATAACGTTTGGTAACAGGACTAATGAGAAGATAAAGCGTGAAATATCCCGAGCTGCGACCACAGATCATATCTCAGGCATTTAACCAAAAAACCCACTGGCTTCAGGATGGTGGAACCGGATGCTATTGGGGTTTAAGAACTCATTCCTTCATGTTTTTGGCATTCCCGTTTGTCCCATCAGCAATCATGCATTTGTATACTCGCGGATCACATGCTGACCCACAATGCATCATAACTATCGCTGTCACCTAATAAACCAGGTTGATGTTCAAAGAAGGTTTGAACATATGCAAAGACACCAAACAACATCAACTGTTCTAGTAAAACACTTCAGCATTGGGAGGAAATCTGCTATTTCTTTAGGCTGCAGAAAGTCCAGGCTGGGACAGATCTGTGTGTGTATTGCAGCTATTGTAATAAGATTAGACCTGCCTGATACACCTCCAGGATAGTAATTGTGTCAGCCCATGAGGTCAATGGGGAATTGGAGTGTTAAATCCAATTTTGAACTTGTCTCTCTCGTTCTGCGGGGTGTACAGGAGTACCAACCATATGCCACAGTCCCAGATTTCACCAGATGAATATGCATGAGCCGAGCTGCTCTCACATCTCCGAACACCAGCCAGATCTACCTGTCGGACTGGGAATAACCCTTTGCCCTGTTTTACAGTCATGCTAAGTGTATGGAAACATGGATTTAATTCCATTGTGTACAATGGCTCACTCTGTCTATGAAGGGCATCTCTCTATTGTTGTCAGAAAATTAATAAACGACGCTGGCTGACAGGCAGATTAGAGTCATTCTTAATAGACATTGTTAGCAGAACGCCATTGTTGAAGCTAAATAACATTTTGTTTAACTCTGAAATCATTGGAGTGTGAAGGGTAAACTTGAGGGAAATGGCGTGAATTGGCAAATATTAGTAGATAAATAAATATTAACAATTAAGCATTTTGAACAAGAGGTGCATTTGATCAGCTCGTCTCGTGCTGTGGTCAATCAATCATTCATCTTTGCTACTGTATTATCCTGATCTCACGCGATGCTCAGGACAAATCCTCGTCTCATTGAGAGGAAAGTTTACCCTCGAATCACTCACACAAAAGCTGTTTAACAGCGGTAAACAGAGGTGCCGCTTTGTTCTCAATGTTTGTTTATCAGATTGTTTCTCTGAGGTCGAGTGGAAATAGTGCATTATTGGAAATATTGTACGCTAAAGATGAAACAAAGCTGCAGGACAAGCTAAAAAGTTACTTCACTGTTATTGAAAATACACACATGTACAGTAAAGGTTTGAGAAGGCAATACCTCGGTAGTGCACGAATGCCTTCATCTGACCACATCCTATGGCAGCTTCACAGGTTTCTGTGTTAAAAGACACAAGAATAGAATTAACTCAGTTTCAATAAAAAAAATTAAAAAAGCACTGTCTAATTATATTGGATGATTTATTCAGCCAACATTTATGTGTGCTGGTTATTTGAATCAGTATTGTTACTGTTAAGTACAACTGAAACTGTTAAAAATGTTTTTGGAAATTGAAATAAAGATAAAATAATATAAAATATAATACAACTTTTATATGAAAAACTAAAAAAAAAAAAAAAAACTAATGAGAAATTCTGCCAGAAGTTGAATGACTGAAATTGCTAAAATGAAAACGGTGTATATATTGTATATTACATACTTTTGTTACAAACTTTTTGATTAAAAATATATAATCTCCAAAAGTTATGTACGGAGGGGATATTTGTCAAAATCAAAATATAAGAGAATTATTATATATATATTTTAAATATGAGGGAAAAACAAAACACCAAACTTGGTTAATGTATTTAAATTTTAATGAATTTTAAAATAATATAACCTTGGATATACACTCACCTAAAGGATTAGTCACACAATTAGGAACACCATACTAATACTGTGTTTGACCCCCTTTCACCTTCAGAACTGCCTTAATTCTACGTGGCATTGATTCAACAAGGTGCTGAAAGCATTCTTTAGAAATGTTGGCCCATATTGATAGGATAGCATCTTGCAGTTGATGGAGATTTGTGGGATGCACATCCAGGGCACGAAGCTCCCGTTCCACCACATCCCAAAGATGCTCTATTGGGTTGAGATCTGGTGACTGTGGGGGCCATTTTAGTACAGTGAACTCATCGTCATGTTCAAGAAACCAGTTTGAAATGATTCGAGCTTTGTGACATGGTGCATTATCCTGCTGGAAGTAGCCATCAGAGGATGGGTACATGGTGGTCATAAAGGGATGGACATGGTCAGAAACAATGCTCAGGTAGGCCGTGGCATTTAAACGATGCCCAATTGGCACTAAGGGGCCTAAAGTGTGCCAAGAAAACATCCCCCACACCATTACACCACCACCACCAGCCTGCACAGTGGTAACAAGGCATGATGGATCCATGTTCTCATTCTGTTTACGCCAAATTCTGACTCTACCATCTGAATGTCTCAACAGAAATCGAGACTCATCAGACCAGGCAACATTTTTCCAGTCTTAAACTGTACAATTTTGGTGAGCTCGTGCAAATTGTAGCCTCTTTTTCCTATTTGTAGTGGAGATGAGTGGTACCCGGTGGGGTCTTCTGCTGTTGTAGCCCATCCGCCTCAAGGTTGTGCATGTTGTGGCTTCACAAATGCTTTGCTGCATACCTCGGTTGTAACGAGTGGTTATTTCAGTCAAAGTTGCTCTTCTATCAGCTTGAATCAGTCGGCCCATTCTCCTCTGACCTCTAGCATCAACAAGGCATTTTCGCCCACAGGACTGCCGCATACTGGATGTTTTTCCCTTTTCACACCATTCTTTGTAAACCCTAGAAATGGTTGTGCGTGAAAATCCCAGTAACTGAGCAGATTGTGAAATACTCAGACCGGCCCGTCTGGCACCAACAACCATGCCACGCTCAAAATGGCTTAAATCACCTTTCTTTCCCATTCTGACATTCAGTTTGGAGTTCAGGAGATTGTCTTGACCGGGACCACACCCCTAAATGCATTGAAGCAACTGCCATGTGATTGGTTGATTAGATAATTGCATTAATGAGAAATTGAACAGGTGTTCCTAATAATCCTTTAGGTGAGTGTACAGTATACCAGTCAAAACTTGGACATATTTGAACACACTTAAATCTCATGACCTTTTGACCTCTTTATTAACAGTTTTTGCAGGCAAAATAGTGCCTATTAATTTCTTAAGAAAAGAGAGAAGGAAAAGCGTCATGACGCACCAATAGCTACTCATTCCTCCTTCAATAATGTTAAAAAGCATCCCAGGATCCTCAATAAGTTTGTTGATGAACATCCAGAGCTGGAATCTACACAAAGAAGAAGCTCAAATATAAGAGTGTTTTCATTTTTCATCACTATATAATTCCCATGCTTCCTTTTGTGTTATTTTACTATTTCCTGAAATGTGGTAATAGTCAATCAAGAATGAGTAGACATGTCCAAACTTTAGTTCACACATGGCTAAAGAGAAGATAAACTCATGTGTTATCTCTGAACCGTTTGATATGCATCAACATCTCACACACACTCAGGACAGTATGGCATATCTCTGAACCGTCTGATATCAATATCTCACACACACTCAGGACAGTATGGCATATCTCTGAACCGTCTGATATCAATATCTCACACACACTCAGGACAGTTATTTCATATCTCTGAACCGTCTGATATCAATATCTCACACACACTCAGGACAGTATGGCATATCTCTGAACCGTCTGATATCAATATCTCACACACACTCAGGACAGTATGGCATATCTCTGAACCGTCTGAAATCAATATCTCACACACACTCAGGACAGTTATTTCATATCTCTGAACCGTTTGATAACAATATCTCACACACACTCAGGACAGTTATTTCATATCTCTGAACCGTCTGATATCAATATCTCACACACACTCAGGACAGTATGGCATATTTCTGAACCGTTTGATAACAATATCTCACACACACTCAGGACAGTTATTTCATATCTCTGAACCGTTTGATAATAATATCTCACACACACTCAGGACAGTTATTTCATATCTCTGAACCGTCTGATATCAATATCTCACACACACTCAGGACAGTTATTTCATATCTCTGAACCGTCTGATATCAATATCTCACACACACTCAGGACAGTATGGCATATCTCTGAACCGTTTGATAACAATATCTCACACACACTCAGGACAGTTATTTCATATCTCTGAACTGTCTGATATCAATATCTCACACACACTCAGGACAGTTATTTCATATCTCTGAACCGTTTGATATCAATATCTCACACACACTCAGGACAGTTATTTCATATCTCTGAACCATTTGATATCAATATCTCACACACACTCAGGACAATATGGCATATCTCTGAACCGTTTGATATCAATATCTCACACACACTCAGGACAATATGGCATATCTCTGAACCGTCTGATATCAATATCTCACACACACTCAGGACAGTCATTTCATATCTCTGAACCGTCTGATATCAATATCTCACACACACTCAGGACAGTTATTTCATATCTCTGAACCGTCTGATATCAATATCTCACACACACTCAGGACAGTATGACATATCTCTGAACCGTCTGATATCAATATCTCACACACACTCAGGACAGTATGACATATCTCTGAACCGTCTGATATCAATATCTCACACACACTCAGGACAGTTATTTCATATCTCTGAACCGTCTGATATCAATATCTCACACACACTCAGGACAGTATGGCATATCTCTGAACCGTCTGATATCAATATCTCACACACACTCAGGACAGTATGGCATATCTCTGAACCGTCTGATATCAATATCTCACACACACTCAGGACAGTATGGCATATCTCTGAACCGTCTGATATCAATATCTCACACACACACTCAGGACAGTATGGCATATCTCTGAACCGTCTGATATCAATATCTCACACACACTCAGGACAGTTATTTCATATCTCTGAACCGTCTGATATCAATATCTCACACACACTCAGGACAGTTATTTCATATCTCTGAACCGTCTGATATCAATATCTCACACACACTCAGGACAGTATGGCATATCTCTGAACCGTCTGATATCAATATCTCACACACACTCAGGACAGTATGGCATATCTCTGAACCGTCTGATATCAATATCTCACACACACTCAGGACAGTTATTTCATATCTCTGAACCGTCTGATATCAATATCTCACACACACTCAGGACAGTTATTTCATATCTCTGAACCGTCTGATATCAATATCTCACACACACTCAGGACAGTATGACATATCTCTGAACCGTCTGATATCAATATCTCACACACTCTCAGGACAGTATGGCATATCTCTGAACCGTCTGATATCAATATCTCACACACACTCAGGACAGTTATTTCATATCTCTGAACCGTCTGATATCAATATCTCACACACACTCAGGACAGTATGGCATATCTCTGAACCGTCTGATATCAATATCTCACACACACTCAGGACAGTTATTTCATATCTCTGAACCGTCTGATATCAATATCTCACACACACTCAGGACAGTTATTTCATATCTCTGAACCGTCTGATATCAATATCTCACACACACTCAGGACAGTATGGCATATCTCTGAACCGTCTGATATCAATATCTCACACACACTCAGGACAGTTATTTCATATCTCTGAACCGTCTGATATCAATATCTCACACACACTCAGGACAGTATGACATATCTCTGAACCGTCTGATATCAATATCTCACACACTCTCAGGACAGTATGGCATATCTCTGAACCGTCTGATATCAATATCTCACACACACTCAGGACAGTTATTTCATATCTCTGAACCGTCTGATATCAATATCTCACACACACTCAGGACAGTATGGCATATCTCTGAACCGTCTGATATCAATATCTCACACACACTCAGGACAGTATGGCATATCTCTGAACCGTCTGATATCAATATCTCACACACACTCAGGACAGTTATTTCATATCTCTGAACCGTCTGATATCAATATCTCACACACACTCAGGACAGGACAGCCTGTTTCGGGTCAGCATCTCTCTCTGTCAGGTCACGTGAGATTGATGTTTCGCCCTGAGGTTTGCTCGGCCCACCAGGCGCTGTTGTAGTGCAGTGATTCACTCGACACAGAGCATCGGTGATAAATCTCTCCGTCGCTAATGAACTGCATTTAACAATAAAATGCAGCGGGAAACGGAACGTTTCATTTATAAGAAGATCAATGACACTGACAGGCCGTTCTTCGCTGGCATTCGGAGAAGCGCTGGAGGCTTGTGCTGCGCCACATCTGCCATCAATCTCAGACGCCGCAACAACCAGATCCATCAAACGTGATGCGCGGGCATAACACACACGCGAACGAGGGACGCGGGCCCCTAATCATGTGTCTGGGAGCAGGTTTAACCCGTTCACTCAAGCGTGATTGTGTTGGTATTGAGGAACACACACGCGTGAGCATCAGAAGTGAGTGATCATGAGTGGGGTCGGGAAGTGCTTCATCATCGACGTCCTCCATCTGCGAAACGACACTTCATAATTCCAGGCGTCTGCTTTCATTTATAAAGCGATCACTTAGTCCTCCACTTCTCTCTTCGGCTTCACAGGGTTCACGTTCATCCGTGTCGGAGTTACAGGTCTGTGTAACTAAACTCTCCCAATGGCCATATTGCAAATCTCAAAACTCAAAATGGGCCTTTGCAATTCGGAGGCCGGTTTTAAAGACACAGTTGGAGAAAAAAAAAACTAATTCGGCCTCATATTTCACACACTGTAAAAATATATTTTCATGATTTATCACAACTTTTTTTCTTTTGTCAAATCAACTTAGATATTTAATATGGTTCAGATAACATAATATTTTGAAATTCTGTTGATTAAACCAATCTCCTTCTCTGTATTAACTCAAAATTTTAATTTCAATGAGCTCAAAATTCTAAGGCAACTTACCTTTTTTAAGTTAAACCAACATTTATCTTTTACAGTGCACTTAATAGTCTATTATCTACAACTTCTCTCTCTTTAACCAGAATCACGGTCTTCATCACTCTCTCAGCGTAGACAGTGAAGTGACCAGGCGTTGGGAGCAAAGAAATACAAATTAGAGAACCGAGCACGACATGTTTATCCTTATCCAGCAATCTCATATCGTCGATCATTCGACAAATCAGCCATCGTCATATCAACTGATTTCAGCATTGATAATAATAATAATAATAATGCAGTTAATAATTAAAATCATCATATTAGAATGATTTCTGAAGGATCACGTGACACTGAAGACTGAAAATTCAGCTTTCATCACAGGAATAAATTACACTTTAAAATATATTCACATAGAGAACTGCTGTTTTACATTGTAAAAATATTTCACAATATTACCATTTTTGCTGTATTTTTTAACAACAACAACAACAACAAAAAAAGAATTGAAGAGACTTGTGCTCCCCAACTACTACCTTTTTTCCCAAAAGCATTAAAAATCTCACCGACCCCAAAATTTTAAACAGTACTGTAAAGTATATATGAATTAAGAACATTTTTGAGCATTAGGGTGTGTCCGACATGTTTAAAAGTGTAAACACGTCCTATTGTCTGAGAGTCAGAGGAAACAGGAGGAACTGTATTGTTACACTCCGCTCATATCTCAAAAAAGTTCATCCCAATTCACACACTTCCAGAGCTGTCATGAACTGGTGTGTTTTTTTTTCACTTGATGCCCAGGCAGGACAAAACAATTAAGAATGAATAAAGAAGCTGATCATGAATTATTAGTGTTGATATGGCAGTTCACCACATCACCTTGATATCACAGACTACCTTGTTGTGTTTGCATAGATAAATTCACATACACAATTGTTAAATTGCTTATTACTTCACTTTTTTGGTTTTAACATCCCTAATCATTTTGAAAGGAGCCCAGTAACCTCCTCTTCTGTAGTGCAAGGAATTATGGAAAATACTGGCCCCAAAAAAACCTTTGCACACCAGGATTTTCAGCATTTGCAACATACTACAATTTGGGATGTACTAATTCTAGTCTCACTTACTATTTAGGAAGTACTGACTGTATGCAAACATATATTCTAAATGCATACATGCAAAGACTGTATGCAAACAGGA
>NC_139979.1:1842500-1882500 GCF_963993115.1 Abramis brama
CAATACATTAAAATATAATATGATAAAAAAAACACTAGTTTGCAATATCAAGCAGAATAATGAGCTGTTTTGTACAGCTAAAAATAACTGAACTGAATGATACTGGAAGCCTCACACATTCAAGTTAGGTTAAAATGAGGTGGAGGGAAAACTTTGAATTTCGGGAATGAACACGTCACAATATTCTTTATTTAAATAATTAATACGCAGAATAAAGGGGCGGGGCCTGGTTGAGTTAGTTAGTAGTGTGTAAAACTGGCGGTTATGGTAAGGGGCGGGACATTTCCCAAACGCACTCAAAGCGCTCGACCAATCACAACACACTGCTCCAGCCGACCAATCAGAGCACAGTGTGCTTTTCAGAAGGAGGGGCTTCATAGAGACAGGAAGTAAACAGAGCATTACTGACAGACTGGGAAGAGAGGAGCCGCAACAATGGAGAATATGAGGAAAATAATCAACATTCAAGCAGGAAAACCTGTTCTAGTAGAGCCTGAAACAACATCAAGTGTTAAAAAAGGGCACAATAGGTCCTATTTTGTGTTCAAACCAAAAATGGTGTTTAAATAATTCCAGAAGTTTCATTTCAGGGGGAACTATTCCTTAAATTTCCCTAAAAGGACAAGTTAAGCATGTTTTTGCCATTGATAATCATCAGCGGGGCGTGCGATGCCCTCATTTACTGTATGAGCCCGACTCCACCCTGAGCGCACGACAAGAGTCATGCATTAATTATACTCAACGCTTTCCAAAGGACAACTGTACACTACGCCAGGAGATGAGCCAATCATCGGAGATGAGGAGAGGGAAAGAGGGGCTTTCTATAGAACCAGGAAAAAAAAACACACAATATGGATGTAGGAGAAAATCCATGAAGAATATATAAATGTAGGAGAGGGATGTGGAAAAGCTTTGACTTCGCCTGGTCTCAGTGAGATGTTAAAAGAGAGAGCAAGGCCTGTGTCTGCTCGCGCTCTAATTATTCCAATTATCATGGCACACTATGAAAACGTGATTAATAACACTGAAGATATTGTTGTGGCAATTAGCCATATGGTGGTGGGACTCTGCTCTGTCACGAATTCGCCATTAGCATCTACTTATGTTTGTCAGAAGCGTGCATCCATGACAAGTGTGAGTTCTGCTCACCTTGCTCTCCCCGAAGAGAAAGTCGCGGGAGAAATGTCGATTTCTTGGAGCTTCTCCTCGTCTGAGTGAATTTTTCATGCCGCATCCGGTCGGACTGGGGACAAATGTCATCTCCAGTCTGGAGCGAGCCATCAAAGCACCGTGTTTAGCTGTAGGCTTGAATGTACGCCACAGTTTTTGCAGAACATTGGCTCTGTACTGCAGTGAGAAGCTCACGCTCCGACCCGCTGGAGTCTTCAAGACCGATATGGAAATACACCAGCGTTCCTGGAATGACAGCAGAGGATGAAAACAAAAACAGTGGAGAGCAGACATTAGGTCTTCTCAAGATAAAACAGAAGAGAGAGGAAGCAGCGCGGCAAGAATTACACCCTGTTCAACATAAATTTGGCTATATAATCAAATTGGCTGTACAAGTCATTTCAACTCATTTTTCTTTTTAAATTTTGCTTTGTTAAATCTTGCATAACTTAAGTGAAGTTGAAATGGGTTAAATTAGAAAAATGGAAGTGGAAAAACAATGTTGCCATGATTTACTGATAAAATAAAATTAAAAAAATATTACAAAAATAAATAAATAATAATAATAAATAAAATAAAAATAAAAATAAACAAAACATCAAATTTGGCAGAGAAATTACCCCCAAAAGATCATTTAAAGTCATTATTGTGTGAAATGAGAAAAGCATCAAATAGACATTAGAAAAAGTAGCTTTAGAAAGAAATATTGAGATTGCAAACCATTTTACTTCTTATCATGGTCATGAAAGATTTCATCTCCAAGAGGAAGCTGTTATTGTGCTGAATAAAAAGTACAAACATAGTGACTTATAACAGCATGCATGTGAGTTACCATTTATACCTTCTCTTACTCAATATTATATGTACCATGTCATTTAAAAGAAATAGTGTTCATTATGACATTGGGCCCTATTTTAACGATCTGAAGTATCAAACGCGAAACGCAAGTAACTTTGTGGGCGGATCTCGGGCGCTGTTGCTATTATACCGGCGGGATAAATGACTCTTGCGCCCGACGCAAATCTAAAATGTGTTGGTCTGAAGTAGCTTCATTACTCATAGGTGTGGTTTGGGCGTAACGTGAAATAAACCAATCAGAGCGTCATCTCACATTCCCTTTAAGAGCAGGCGCGCTTGTTCCATGGCGGATTGCTATTATAACGGCGGATTTGCCAGGAGCGGTTCACAGCTGAGGAGACCGACGTTCGTCAGGGCCGTAAAACACAGAGGAGTGACATTGGGGATGGAGAAACACAACCAAATTAGCTTCGGTTAAACAGACGTATAATCATTTGGGTAAATGTGTAAGCTAGATTTATGCCTATTTTTGAATGGCATAAATACAATGATTTCCCTCGTGTGGAATATTTTTCCTTGTAATTATGTATGGTTCGCAAAATGGGAACTGTGTAGATGAGAGAAGCAAAGTGTATGTGCGTTGTGCACACGCTACATTATGGCCAAGCATGCGCCCTTAAAATAGCATCTGAATAACGCACCGCTGACTTTAGATGAGGTTTCTCCTGGTCAGTGGCGGAATTGTTTTCTGAAACTGCAAAATAGCACCAGGGAACGTTTGCGCCGGATCACGCCTCCTCTTTTCGCTGAACCGCCCCGGGAGCGCAAGTTCATTCCCTAATTTACCGACGTGCGTCTGTGGAGGGAAGAGTCCGCTGTGCGTCGGGTGCAAAATAGGAATGATACATGCGTCGTGTACAAAGTCAATTGCGCTGGGTGCAAGATAGGGCCCTCAGTGTCATTCACTATGTCATATTTACATAGTGTACATCATAATGCAGTTTTGTACAATTTCGAAACAGGCACCGAATCATTTTGGGGTCCGAGGGGAAATGTCTGGATAGTAAGACATGATAGAAAGGATTGGAAAAAGTTTTGGTGACAATGAAAGTCATTTATGGCAAATAATGAGACGAATCATGCACAATGAGACCAGGAGTGTGCATAAGAAAGTAAATATGGGCAATTTTGATTTCATGTTGACTTTTAAGTAAAACATTACATGATGGATTTGCTTTCGCTTCAGTTGAGCGTCATCCAAGAAGCGGCGACAAAGCGTTTCCATCAAACCCCTCGACAAACCTGCGGTGCCAACACAAACAATGCACAATACTACAGGACTGAAGACGCAAAGATGGAGATGGCACATTGAAATAGTTCCAGACCATACAGGGGGACATAATATGAGCTTAAAAAGAGGAGTGGGAGAGGAAGATGGGCTTTTCATAGGATAATTAAAACAGCAAGATGGATTCTGTAATTGAGTGGAAAAAAACAAGGATCTGAACAACATCTGTGCAATCCACATAAATTATTTCAACGAGAAGCCGACACTACAATAAAACCCTCAGCCTTGGATTCAGATGTGCTGTCAAACACGCGAACATGTCCTGAGATAACAATCCAGCGGTCACATGATGATGATGGAGGACCGGGAGAAGAACACAACAAATACATATAAAGTTGACCATTAACCTGACAGTCTATCAGAGGAAAGGACAAACAAATATTGACGTCTATCTCTCTCTCTATATCTATCTATCTATCTATCTATCTATCTATCTATCTATCTATCTATCTATCTATCTATCTATCTATCTATCTCTCTCTCTCTCTCTCTCTCTAACATCCATCCATCCATCCATCCATCCATCCATCCATCCATCCATCCATCCATCCATCCATCTATCTATGTTAGAACATGAAGTAAACATGTTAGCATGGATTTTCTCAGAGTAAAACCTTCAAACTTCAATGTTATTTGAAACTTTCAGAGCTGGCCACACCAACATCAAAGTTTCACATCAAATTTTACTCATATAGTTTAACTTGTACTAAAATAACTATAACTGGAACTGAAATAAAAATGAATAAAAACTAGTACATAGACATAAAAAAACGAATAAAAATGACAAAAACAATAAAATGAAAAAAGATAATACAAAAATGAAAACTATAGCCATATATAGTTTTCATTTTTGTATTATCTTTATATATATATATATATATATATATATATATATATATATAGAGAGAGAGAGAGAGAGAGAGAGAGAGAGAGAGAGAGAGATGATACTAAAAATGAAAAAAGATAATACAAAAATGAAAACTATAGCCATATATAGTTTTCATTTTTGTATTATCTTTATACATATATATATACATATATATATATATATATATATATATATATATATATATATATAGAGAGAGAGAGAGAGAGAGAGAGAGAGAGAGAGAGAGAGAGAGAGAGAGATGATACTAAAATAACACTGGTCCTCAAAAGATGGACATTTACTATACTTTAAAGTAATTAACTTATACATAACAAAGTGTTCTACTCAATTAACTGTGTAAAATCTGCGTAAAAAAAATCTACAACTGATCATAAAGTTATGGCACATATGCAATGTAAATCAACGTAGTATTGCTTCTAAAAGATATTGAAGAGATATTTCTGAAGATCAAATATTTAGGCCTGGTTTTCCAGCGTTCCTCCGACACACTGAAGTTCAAGTGTCCTCAACTCGAGCGGCAGACGCTTTCTTCCAGGAACTCGAGTGTGTACTCGCTAAAACTCAGTAAATATACGCACAATTTCACCCTCTGCAGTGCAAAAAGAAAACCATCAGCGTGTGCTTTCTCTAAAGGTCACTGTGTGTCCTGTTGACATCACGAGACTTCAGCTACTGTTCAACCATCACACCAGCTCTTCTGATCTTCAAAGCCTGCCAGAGACTGGTTTCCTGAGAACCATCAGAGCGACTACTTTCCAGACCCTCCAAATGAAAGCCTCAAACTGTCAATTTTGCAGTGATACACCTATATGTGGTTTCGAGGGGTGCAACACTTCACAAAAGCAGGCTGCAAATATATTTGTATTGAGAATGGCACCATTACTGACAAAGGCTCAACAGGGCGAAGTTCACATATTGAGGTTATGCTGGAAAAAAAAAAAAAAATGAAAAAAAAAAAATGGTTGCACTTTATTTTGATGGTCCTCTTTAGATATTCTGCAACGTTTCACCTACATGTGAAATAGGTTCGGGTTAGTAGAATAGGTTGACATGTAGTTGTAAAGTTACTGATAGTCAGGAGAATATCTGTTGAGGAGCATCAAAATAAAGTGTTATTAAGCAAAAAGTGCTCGATGGTGTTTTAAGCCCCCAATGGCTCCTTAGAGGCAGCTAACCCTACCCTCAACCTTAAACCTACCCATCCCCTCGCTGCCTGGAAGGCGCCGTTGGGGGCATAAAACACCAAACACCGCAAAAAGTCGACTAATACTCTAATGACTGATAGCTGGAGTTACTTATAGTTAGTAGAATGACTAAAGTGGACCATCAAAATAAAGTGTTACCAAAAATAGTATTGAGCATGAGAATACATATTAGGTTAAATTGTGAATTTTATCATTTGGTATTGAACAAATGCATTTAAATAACTGCATAGGTCCCCCTGTAGTCAATAATTGTATGCCTTAAAACTCATATTTGATCACTAAAATTATATATTTAAATGTTTTTACCTTGAAAATGTTTACTTCATGCCTTAAAATATCTTGAATGTAACTCGATACCCTTGCCTCATTTAGTATGCGTGGTTCTATGAATATGCAGATTAGCCCCGCCTCCACTCCCTCACTCAGCTCAGAGATCCACTGGTTAACGATCACACGTTGATCTGATTGGTTACAAGGTAGTTTGTGACGTCAGAAACACCAGCGATTTCAAAGCGTGTTTTTGAGACTGTCTTTGGTTCACTGCAGTTTTAAGGAGGAAATACTCAGCAATGCTGTCGACTTATGAATTTACACATGGTTTGTCTATAAGCATATTAAAAACATCACACAGACATATTAAAAACTTTAAGGCAAGATACTACAGGTGAATAGGCTAACATTTTAATTCATAAATATCACTATTAAGACAGTTATTTTTAGTTTTCTGAAATGCTATATGCAAATGAGGCATTATGACAGGTTCAAAATTCTTGGTTCATTTTGTTGACATAGAGGGGATTTTTGATTTCTCTTTCCATCATTCCATAAAAAAGTTATTTTTTATTTTTTATTTTTTTGGAATAAAATGTTAAATAAATCAAGCGAATTATGAACAAACCCCTCTGTAAAAATCTTCAGAATATTGATAAGAATAAAACAGAGTATGTAAACCCACCAAAGTGGGGATTTCTGACTCATTTTCAAACTAATTTTGAGAAAAATTATATTTGAAAAAAGAATAATAATAAAATAAACACTCAAATGTGTATTTGGGATGTTTTCTTTCAACTAGTCCAATAAGTTACGGAAACAAAATTGGGCAAAATCTCAAAATTGACTAAAAAAAACAAACATTTGGTTTTGCCTGTAGTGTCAAATCAGCCATCTTGGTTCATTTATTTGCTGAGCTTGTTGCAGTGCATCATGGGATTGGCTACTACTGATCAGAAACAGCACACACGCATTAAACCCTTAGAACATCACTGTGAGTTTTGCACTGAAGGCCACGTGGCGTCCGGCTCTGAACAGAGCAGCAGATGCTCATCATGCATATTTAATGCAAAACCTGAATAATGTCTGAACTAAAGATCGTCTGCAGAGCATGCCTTGTTCCGATTGGTCAAATGTTTTCTTTAAAAGCTGCTAGAATTACAGAGTGCCATCATGAATCTTCAGACATTCTTCTACATGACAGGAAGAGGTTCAGTCACTCACTGAGTTGAATTCAGGTGACAGACAGCACAATGTGAAAAGGCCATGCGGTCGAGTTGTTTTTATCACTAGATGTGTCAAATGTTTCCATTCAGGCTTCTTAATGCTAATCTGACCTGAGAAAAACACTGTAGAGTGTGCATGGCTGACAAATAACTGTCTGTATTAAATGAATGGCCAATGACATCTCAGAAAATGATCCCAGTTATCTCTCATCTAGAGTTTCAGAAATGTCTCAAACTGTCATCAAAAGATCTCTATATGAACTCAAACATTTCTCATCAAATTCTATACATCTATACTATACATTCGCTCTCTAGTTGATGTGCTTTTGTCATTTTTATTAGTTGTTCTTAATATTTATATTAATATTTGATATTTGATATTTTATTATAAATTGTAAATATTTGTAATACCAGTGCTATTTTAGTATAATGTACATACTATAATACTATTATTAATATTTTGACTTAAATTTTATTTTTATTTTCAGTTTCAATTTAATTTTAGTTATTTTGTGCTTTGTCATTTTTAAGTTTATGTTTTATTTTACTTTTTAGTAGTACTTTATATTAAAATTTATTTTTATATTTTCAGTTTTCATTTTTAGTAATTTTTATAAAACATTTTAATTAATACAATTATTTAATTAATATTTTTTATTAATTTTTATTAATTTTTATTAATTTTTATTAATTTTTATTAATTTTTATAAATTTTTTTGTAATTTTTGTGCTTTGTCATTTTTAAGGTTTTTGTTTTATTTTACTTTGTAGTAGTACTTTATTTATATTAAAATGAATTTTTATATTTTCAGTTTTCATTTTTATAATTTTTTTTAATTAATATAATTATTTAATTAAAAAATCTTTATTAATTTGTATTAATTTCATTAATTTTTATTATTACATTTCTATTTAGCTTTTATTTATTTTTATTATAATCTATATTAAAATAATAATTTATATTTATTTTAAATATATTTAATTTTATAATAAATTATAAATTAATAAATTAATTTTTAATTTTTATAAATTCTAATATTTCATTTTTTTATTTATATTTCAATGAATTGCATTTGTTTAAATATTTACAAAAAATAAATATTTTTAATAATTTTAGTTAACAATAACAACACTGAGATTTCAAGTTTACATTATATGAACCGTAAATCAGAAAAGTCTCCAGAAAAGCAGAAGCTTTATTTGCGTCATGCACTAAAAACATATGCAACATAAGTCAAATTTCCAAGGTAAAAAGCTGTAGCCTGAACACATCCTTCTCTATATTTGCATGCTGTAATGATATGCAGAATTTTGTGCTTGTATTCATCACCCTCTGGGTATTCAATAATCTAATATTACAATTGGTCATGGCGAATGCTAATGATATTGATAGCAGATGGCAGCTGGTGAAGCTAAACCCACACCACCCCACTGTGCATTCATATTACTCTTCTGATGAGCAGGTGCTCCCGACCCACAACACACACTTACACAGATTACTCACTTTTCACTGCGTGGACACAATATTCTTCGTTTCCGAAATAAAGGTGCGCGAGAGGAGCCAGGTCTCTGTTTTTAAAGGGGTGGTTGATTATGATTTCACTTTTCTAACTTTTAGTGTGTAATGTTGCTGTTTGAGCATAAACAACATCTGCAAAGTTACAACGCTCAAAGTTCAAAGCAAAGGGAGATATTTTCTTTTAAAGAAATCGCTTTTTAAGGACTACAAACGGCTGGTAGAGACTACACAACATTCCTCCCGGGTTAGTGACATCACCAACCCTAGAATTTACATAAACCCCGCCCCCGGGAACGCGATTTATAGATTATCATGACAGAATATGCTAATCAATGACTAGAAGATAACTACACATCAGCTTCATAAATTCATCAACTAACCATTCAGAAATGTCCTGTTGCTTCTACATGTTGTCACTTCTTCTTGAGTCTCTCCATCATTGTCTGACTTTGAACATAAAAGGCTAAACGTTTTTGAAATGTTCAGTGCATGTGTGTGTGAGGTAAAAGGACACGAGCTCTTGAAGCTCCGCCCCCTGTGCCGGGAGCAGCAGCTCATTTGCATTTAAAGGAACACACACAAAACGGTGCGTTTTTGCTCACCCTCAAAAAGTGACAATTTTAACATGTGATATAAAAATATCTGTGGGGTATTTTGAGCTAAAACTTCACACACACACTCTGGGGACATCAGAGACTTATTTTACATCTTGTGAAAAGGCCATTATACCACCCTTTTAAAGTCTTCTGAAATGTGTCGATTCTCAGATTTGTCTCCATCTAGTTTCAGAAAGGTCTCAAACTGTGTTCAGATTTCCCACGTCTGTCATCAAAAGATCTCAATATGAACTCAAACATTTCTCATCAAATTCTATACATCTATACTATACATTCGCTCTCTAGTTTTAGAATTTCTTTGTGCTTTTGTCATTTTTATTAATATTTATATTCATATTTGATATTATCATTTGTAAATATTTACTACCAGTGTTATTTTAGTTTTATGTGCATACTATAATACTATTATTAAAATTTTACAACTTATAATTTTTGTTTTTGTAATTTTGTTATCTGCTTTGTCTGTAATTTTTATTTTATTTTTTAAATATTTCTATATATCTTTTATTATAATTTTTAGAAGTACTTTGAAATAACCTTTATTGTCATATTTATATTTTAATTTATTTTTATATTTTCATTTTAGAAATTTTGTTAGCTGCTTTTGTCATTTTTATTAGATTTTCTTAATATTAATAATATTTAATTATAATATTTAAATATTTTTAACATCAGATTTGAGTTGCAGTGTGTTTTGCCATTTGCATTTCCCAGCCGTGTTATTCAACTATCATTATTGATAAACTGCAAATATGAAAAGTAATAAGCACTCGTGGCTGTGCATTAAAACCCTTTCCTGTAGTAAAACGACATTAGCATCGAACAAACCTTCAGAAGTCTCTGGAAAGCTTGCAGAAGAGTTGAGATGAACTTGGAGAAGAAAAGCAAAGATAATGGAACACTTAATCATCTATGACAGCTTTGAGCTTAAAATGTTTATGATACATAAAGACAGACTATTAAGGCATGAGTGACTTCTCCTGATGACTAACAGATGGTATTAATGCTAATAGGAGCTGCGTATAGACAAGAGCACTGTCATTTTCTGCTTTCCAGATGCACGATGATCTGAATTTGGTCAAGCGTACACAGAAAAGACTGTATAATGGAGCGCTCTGAACAACATTTATGGATGGACATGCGCCTCTGTTTCCACAATCAGGCAACCGTCATTGAGTTTTTGACATTTTATTGTTCTTCTCCGAGCTCAGAGAAGGTATATCAAGTAAAATGAGTTCAGCATAAACGAGCATTGATTTCCCATGCTGGTTGAATATTAAATATTGCTGGGATAATAAAGGATTGTCCCAGCATGGATCATTAATGAGTTGTTCTGGATGAAGCACATGCTGTTGGTTTGGGGTGGAGACGTCAATGACAGCATGTTTCCTCCGCTAACAGGATTACAGCACAATAATGCCACTTCATATCTCTGTGTTTCATGCTTTCGGTCTGTTTTTGTATTTGTGTTGCATTGGAACGGCATGTGTTTGTGTATGAATGCATGTTTTAAAAAAAGGAATATAGTTCCAAAACTCGTTATTTATTGACTTTCTTAGGATTTAAAATGTCCAAGGTGCTTTTTCTTCTTTAATGCATTGAAACTACGTTCACACTGTCAGTTTTTGGGATTGATAACCGCATTTACTTACAGGAGTGAGTCTGGAAATGTCTCGTTCACACAGCAACTTACAGTATTAATGTGCAAACGGGAGTCAAATCTGGATTTTCTGATCTTATCTTACCGTATTTTTCATTATGATTTAATTGTGCTTTTTTTGTGTGGAATTTGACATCCTCTGGTTCCTATTCTCTTTCATTGCATCTAAAAAGCAGCTCATACACTCTACACTTCTCCTTTTGTTTTTGACGAACGAAAAGATGTCGAAAGACCAACATGAGGGTGAGCAAATGATGACAAATGCTCACTTTAAAGTGAACTATCCCTTTAAATCAAGCTCTTAGTAGTTAAACTAAAACTATTGAACATCTAGATTTTCAGGAATTGAAATAAAGGTAACATAAAATAAATATAAATATTAGATGAAATGCCTTGGCAAATACCTCAAATAGTTGAAGTACTAAAATGAGTTCAAGGCAAGTTCTGCAAGTACCTTGTTTTTAACTCTTTCCCTGCCAGTATTTTTTTCCAAAAAGTTGCCAGCAAGCGCCAACATTTTTGACCAATTTCACAAAAGAAAATTTCATTTTGTTGTATGAATATCTGATCATGCAATATATCAAAAGAAAATATTTTTTTATTTATTCATTCTAGCTTCATGCATTCTTTTTTTATGAACACTTGAATGTGGGTATGTTTCATAAAAATAGCAACATTTTGAACAAAAAGCTGAGAAAATCACGCTTTTGTCAAAGACTACATGCGTCATCAATGCTTTAGTCGCTTGTTTCTGCTTCTTCTTCACCTGTGTTTTGATCCGTATAACAGTGAAAACACGGAAAGTCGGAAAGATCCGTCAATGGCGGGAGAGAGTTAATATAACTTTTGTCTGTTTACTTGAATAGAATATGAAGGATGTTTGAATGAGGAAACCTGTCAAGAAACAATCATAAAAAAGTGAATTAATATGTTCCCGTTGCTCATTTGTCATTCCTGTTCAACTTTCTCATCGTATGGCATCATCAGCAAGAGATGTCCGCTAGCCGGATAAACTTCAGATGTAATAACACAGCTTTCTGCCCATTACACAGCAATAATGGATTGCTTACCATCTATAGACCGCTGTAATTTTCTATGATCTTCATAATATCAGCCTATAAATGAGCTTTTATGACTCCGTTCTGCTGCTTTTCATAGTTTTAACACTGTTAACTTTCTAGCAAAGTTTTGTATGTTTATATTGTTTTCCTCAGATTTATTCGTGATTTATGGTGTTGTTGTAATTAGACTGTAGATTGCACTGGTGGTTTATGGAAGGAATCACTTTATGTCCTATTATAAATCAGACACGTTTATGAAGCGCTCTCAATTAACTACAGACCTCTGTATTAGTGAAAAACATGTTTTGATGTGTGCCGAAGTGAGATACAAGCCTCAGTTTGAGTTAGATACTACAGTATTGAGATACCTCAGATAAAAGCTAGCGGATAGCCTGGATCCTTCAAGCATTTCTTCACAAATGCTATGAGAAAACACTGTTAAGATGAAACTGTTGCACTTTTTGGTGTGTCATTTCTGCCTATAGCACCAGTGATAATGTGCTTTTTGTATGCAAACACTAAACAGTTATCCGACAATCAATAAGTGTTGCCAACAAAATCTCTTTTGCATGCATTTTAAAGTTGGAGTGATTATCTATTTTGACTTTTACAAGTTAGTGACAAAAGGATGCAAAAAAGCTACTTATGAGGTCTTTCTCTCTTTGAACATATGAATATTTATGTGGATGCAAAGAGTGTGTTAAGACGTTCGACCCTTTTAAAGTGAAGTGACACTTGAAAAAAAAAAAGACACTTCAACTTTAAAGTGCCCTTATGATGCTATTTTAAAGGTTCCTAATTTTGTTTGGGAGTCTCCTACAATAGCTTTACATACATCCAAGGTAAAAAAAAAAACTCTACACATTACCTCATTTTGACGAAATCCATTGTCTAAACGATCCCCATTCACACGGATCTGCAAAAACGACTAAAAACCCTGTATTCTGCTGCCAGGCCAGTAGATGGCGATGAAACACTGTAGATTGAACACGTAATACGCATGTGCATAACGTCATCGTTTTCAATGATTCACGTTTTTGCTGTTTACACGGAGACCGTTTTCAAAAACTTGTACTATGAAACCCGTCAAAAGTTTGCATTTTCAGTCACCCAAAACTCTGTTGTCCTGTAAACGAACGTCCAAAACGGCCAAACTTTAGTTGAAAACGGTGTTGTGTAAACAGCCCCTCAGAGTCTGAAACGGTTTGTTTGAAGATTCAGTCTCTCTAAACTCCGCCTTTTCCGAGAGCTGCTCTGCTCTGATTGGTCAGATGACCCAGTCTGTTGTGATTGGTCGACCGCTTACAGCGCGAGTCAGAAACTAAACACCTATTAGCATTTCTGAATTTCAGCTCTTCCTCAGTATACACAGTAATACGAAAAGCAACAATGACGATGATTTGCTTTGTCAGCAGAAAACAGCGTCTTCTCGACATGAACAACACGAACCAAACTCTTCCAGTCTCAGATACACCACAGTGTTTGAGGGCGGGGCAAAGAGACGCTGTTCGCAGGCATCCAATGAAAACCACAGGCTGGCATTATGCAAATTAGTTACATTGTTACGTAGGTTTGTAACAGGAAGTGAGACTGGAATTGCTGACGACTCGATTCATCAGTTTAGAATCGATTCTTTGTATAAAAAGACTAACCTTATTTGTCACACACTTTGATCTTTAAAACTTTGCAGACATTTTACATTCACAAACAGCTTTATTACTCACTGCATTAAAAGGAAATATTCAAAAAAAGCATAACAGGGGCAGCTTTCAAAGATGTGAAAACGCCGCAGGACGTATTCAATGCTGAACACAGAGGTCTGGTTTATACCATACGCTGAGAGTTAAAGGGTAACTCTCGCCAAAATGCAACCTAGGATCTTTTTGTTAATCTACACAAGGCAAACTTTGGTTTAAAAGCATAATTAGAATGGAAACGCCACTTTTAAGTTTGACTGTATTTTCGTTTTCGGTCAGGTTGCCTTTTGAATGGGAGTGCTTGGGGCACTTCTATGATAGCATCAAAAATCACTATTTTTAAAACACTAAGAAGGCTCGACACAACATGAAACTGTGCTGGAAGTCTCACCAGGGGCTCTACACATGAACTCCAGCATTGAGAACAGTGTGTACACAGAGTTTACTAAAAAGAAAGATTTTGAACAACTCACTGTCTCTGTGTCCGCCGGCATTCTGACAGTCAGAAATAGTCGATCTCCGAATGCGAATGAACTGACTCTGAATTTTAGTTTTGCTTCTTATATGAGGATCCTTTTTCAAATACAAGGTCAATATTGATTTTCACTAACGACAAAACAACAAATTATCCGTGAATTTATGAGCTTTAGGAGCTTTCCATCTTTACTCTCCTCCCTGTTACATTGCATTCGGGGATCGACTATTTCTGACTGTGATAATGCCGGCGGACACACAGCGACAGTGAGTTGTTCAAAATCTTTCTTTTTAGTAAACTCTGTGTTCACACACACACTGTTCTCAATGCTGGAGTTCATGTGTAGAGCCCCTGGTGAGACTTCCAGCACAGTTTCATGTTGTGTCGAGCCGCATTAGTGTTTTAAAAATAGCGATTTTTGATGCTATCATAGTCGTGCCCCAAGCACTCCCATTCAAAAGGCAACCTGACCGAAAACGAAAATACGGTCAAACTTAAAAGTGGCGTTTCCATTCTAATTATGCTTTTAAACCATAGTTTGCCTCGGGTAGATTAACAAAAAGACCCTAGGTTGCATTTTGGCGAGAGTTACCCTTTAACTACCAACTACCACCAAATCGTGTTCATTTAACCACAACAAAAAAAACAACAACAACAAAACGCTGGTGGGTTAAACAACGAAAAACTGAAATCCTGAAACATATCCCAGACTGGATTTGAAAGACTAAATGGGTCTTGTTGTTGGTTTGCGCTGGGCTTGGCGTGAGAGACAGCCTGACATCAGAAATCTGCCGTTCGCTCATTTCCCGCGTGTGACGGAGAAGTGTGTGTTTCTCTCACCGTACCTTCCAGCACACACACACATCTCTGGAACCTGATGCTCCACGCTCCTCCATTAATCCCCCTCTGTCGGATCCCGGCCAGGTAATTACTGTTTAAAAATATTTCAGCCCATTCTTTTGCCTGCAGAGGAAAAATGGGAACAAAGACAACACAGTTATAAACAACGACAAAGGCCTGCTTTAAATTCACTCGTCTTTCTTCCCCGGAATCAGTGGCTTTGTTTGCACAATGTACAAGGTGTCTGAAACAGAAATCTTTGGCTATTTCATATTCAAATGCGGCAGTCACGCTCTAGTTTTCTACGCACAGAAGTTAGGTCTGTTTCATTGTGATGAGGCACAAGCGCACACGTTCTGCCTCCCAAACAGGCTTGCTCTATTAGTGAGATCAAACAAAGCCTGGAAAAGCTCAAATATCCACTTTTAACTCGGAAGATTCGTCTCTAACCTCTTAAAAATACTTTCCAAGCACACACTACAGTTTGGTGTCCTGTTACTTTCTTGAAAGCTTATGATACGTAACATTAACATAAGCATGAAAAAGAACCACATAATTATTTTAGCTTCTTGTCCCAGTTTAGAGGTCTTGACCTTCTGGACTGTATTCAACAATTAAAATCATACGTCAAATTGGTCAATCTCTTGAAAAACATAATATTATACAAGAAACATAACATTTAGATCATGTCCCAGTCCCAAATTGTGCACACATAATAATATAATAATAGTAATAAATAATATATATATATATATATATATATATGAAATATATACAGTAGTGACCTGGGAATATTGACGACATCACCTTTTATTCAAATATTATTAGTAATATTTTGTAAGCATATTGCTTGGTTGTACTTAGAGTCGACTGTTTTATTTGTGATAATAATGCAACAATAATAACAAATTGTGCAACATAATCTTTGGCAAGGCAGTCACACAAAGACATTATGAGCAAAAGAGAACCAGTGAAATATTAATAACTGATTATGTTGTAGACAATGTATGCTTTTTGTTTTTCTATGCATTTATTTTTTGCATGGCTTTTTTTGCCAAATAATTGTGTCAGATAAATATTTTATCTTGGGAAAGTTTAGTGTTTTGTCCTTCCGTTATAATTAAAATATTTAAAAATATAAAATACTTTCCCTTATATTTTGGTGGTATAATTGATCTGGTAGGGTCATTAAAAAAATCCCCTCCAGACGTCACTTCTGCCCACTATAAATGAATACATATATAATAAAAATATAATAATAAATGTGTGTGTGTAAGTGTATAAATGTATTAATTTATGTTTTAAATGACAACATTTTCTAAGGTTAGCTCCTTCAGATGATCATGTCATATTCAAGAAAATAATAATAATAGGATTTCACCCTTCACACTCCTGGCCTTTCTCTTCTTCCTCTCTCTGAATCTCGGATGAACTCGAACGCCAGACACACAACCGGTCCTGTGTTGGAAGCGCTGAAGATAACCACAGATGACAGGGAATCATGAAGACGATGGTTTGTGCAGTGTGAGGACGGCTGAAATGTGATTAGCGTAATTACGGCCTTATGACCTGTTGTGCATAAAACATAAAATCAGATGACCGTTTGATATGAACTTACATCGCAGTCACGGATTAGTCCGATACGGATCTTCAAAAGCAGTTCAGGCAATCAACTGTACACTTATGATACAGTAATTGTGTTAATTTCTTTTATTAGAGACTTATTAACATTTTTATGCTATTTTGCAACGGAGGCAGTGTTTTGTTTCATCATTTTTAATATTTAAATTCATGTTAATCCACTAAAAGCTATGTTTACAGGCATTAATTTAATGCTAATAATTTCATTTGTATTTAATTGAATTTGAACGTAGCAATGCTTCTGTTGACGAGCTCTTTTCTTTAGCCGTCTTAAAAGGTTCGACTGTGAGCTTTTCAACACCCACTCACGCCGTAACGCAAAGACACCTGCCAAGATTCATGCAAATCTCCATAATCAGATGAATCATATCAAGTCATTACACACTGTCCATTAAGTTGAAGTTAACTTCAAAGTTTCTGCAATATGCACTGCAGTGTGTCGGGACGTTGTGACCACCGGTCACGATGTTGGTGTGTTACTGCTGATCTGTGCTGGGCTTGTGTCAGCGACCCTGATGGCTAATGCTCAGTAGCTCAGGTGTGCTGATGCTGACAGGTAGTGTTCTCGCTCAGGGGAAATCAAGCTCTCGCTGTAAATGAGTCTGTTTACTGCACCAGGGAAAACAAACAGGCCTCGTGCTCATCAGCATCACACTTACAGGACGCACAAACAGGCCCTGCTTTTACAACTACAGCAGACGCACGCGCTTAATGCATACTAATCATGCAGCGTTTCACCGCCAACTTCTGACGGCAGAGCTGTAGAAACACCAGATAAAGGGAGGAACGGACAGATTGATGCAATGCACAAACATAATGCACTGATTCTTTACAAGCGGTGCTTATTTCTAACATTTATAGTTTGTATGTAAGTGGGGCACAAGTAAGATTTTTCAATATGGAAAATGTGGAAAGAAAAGGACTTTATTTTACAGTGTCCTTGTTATATATGTTACAGTTACTACGGTAATAACTATAAATTATGCATAATTACATGCAACTAACCCTAAAACAAACCAAAGCCTAATCCTGATTTCAGTAACACTTCATTTTACAGTGTCCTTGTTACATATGTTACATGTACTTACCGTAGTAATAACAGTAAATTATGCATAATTACATGCAACTAACCCTCAACCAAATCCTAATCCTACCCTAACCCTATAGTAAGTACATGTAGTTGCTTAATATCACTCAGTACTTAAATATATAATTACACTGTAACAATGATACATTAAAATAAAATGTAACCCTGATTTCTAACCCTATAGTAAGCACATGTTGTTACTTTATATTACCCAGTACTTAAATGTGTAACTATAATGTAACAAAGACACCTTAAAATAAAGTGTAACCAATAATAATAATTAACAAATAAATAAATCAAATAAAAAATTATGAAAATACAGACATCAACATGGAGAAAGAGAAAAAAAAAATATATATAATTATTAATAATAATTATATATAATTATATATAACTTTTCATATATATATATATACACATATATATATATATATATAATAAAAATAATTAAAAAATAATTAAATATTCAGAAAAAATTATTATAAAATGATTGTTGCAGAAATAAATGCAAAATCTAATTATGAGACACACACACACACACACACACACACACACACACACACACACACACACACACACACACACACACACACATATACATATATATATACATACATATATATATATATATATATATATATATATATATATATATATATATATTTTTTTTTTTTTTAGGCAATTTAGGGTTTCATTACACCTTAACTGTTACCAACACTGTTTTGTAATCTATTTCTACAAATATTAATCATGAATATTGATGTTTCAAACATCAGAACTAGTTGAATGAGACTAGTTTACACCCATGGCATCTCATCATAAATCACTCTGCATATCTCTCAGAGGTTTGACACCTCAGCAAAGGCGAAAACACAGCAGAGCAAACGACATTGTCTACCAGATTTCTCATAACACCCCCAAACACACATATTAATAAGCTCATAATTATATTACGGTTCTCCAAATCAAGTCCCTCAAGCTGTTGGTTGAACAGAGAATATGCTAAACACGTTTAAAGCCAGGACAGAAAGAAAGACTTAAATAATGTTGACTGAATCTTTTATAAAACATAATGTGTTGAATAGCATATACTACCGAATTACTATCAACTCTTTGATAGTGACAACTGTTTAAAGATTTATATTCTTGCACATGTATACCGTTTAACAAAGTTTTTTGAGTGTTGACCTTTAACCTCAGGAAGTTGTGGAAGTTTGTCTCTTTTCCTCAGGGAAATAACACATCATTCCCTCTCAGTGTGAGCACTTAAAACAAACTTAAAACATGGGAATGACTTATTGCACCTCGAGGGTACGTTTCTTTGTGTTCGCCTACATAAATGAAACAGACTCAGCCAAATTGCTCACTACTCCATTTCAACTTTAAAACTTTTGGCGGCACTATTGACAATTACAGTAACATCGTTCCTCTCGGCTTCCACCAGAGTTTGGAAATGCAAGTGTGTGTTTTGGCTGTAAATCTCTCTTACTTCAGTAACTGGTTTGTGACATTAGGGGGTGCTGGAATTCTTCTGGATGTCCGCATGCATGGTCTTCCCAGATCTATCCCACTTTTCCATGTCAGACGGAAAACTAACTTTTCAAACACTTGCCTGAGAAATAATATAGGAGAAGAAAATAAAGAATATATATAGAGAAAAAAAAAACAGCTTTAGTTGGTAACAGTGTGTATTTTAAAAATAGCAGAGGCCAAAATTAATATTGACGTCTTCACTCTTTATTCAAATATTATTATTGATATTTTGTAATATACAGTAGTTGTGCTTGGAGTCGGTTGTTTTATTTGTGATAATAAACCAATGAAACATCATTTTTGACCAGGTTGTCATTTGAGAGAACCAACAAAATATTAATAACTGATTATGTTGTAGTCGATGTATGCTTTTTCCTCTGGGCCTTTTGCATTATTTTGCAATCGTAAAATAAAACCTGTAGCTGTAGTTTGCCAAATCATTTTGTCAGATAAACACATAAACCAAGTTTAGTGTTTTGTTTTTCCCTCTTATTTAATATTTTCCTCAAATGTTGATATTTTCTTCATATTTTCCCTTATATTTGCCCACTACTGCATTAGTATAAACAGCTGTCTTTTATATAATAATCCATTTCTTTGAGTAAATATCTTTTTTTCTTCTTTATAAAACTATGAACACTGTCCCACAAATGAGTATTTTTACAAAACGGCCCCCAAAACTGACGTCGCTCATGAATTATTGAAAAAGAACACATTTCCTCTTGTTTACCCATATACACATATGTATAAAATATCATTTATTCTAATAGGCTCTATAAATCAAAAGTATTGTCAGCGAATGAGAGATAAGTGAGGTTATTGTGCGACGAGGCCAGCTGGTGGTAATAATTTAATGAAGTTTTACAGGCGCTATAAAGGCAGGAAGCAGATGTGGCATTAAGGATTATAAAGTTGGTAAAACTTTTAACAAGTGAGATGGATTTCAACGGTAGAATAGCAGAACTGCTGAAAAAACAGGGTGAATTTACACATCCTTCAATTGCAAAGCTATCAATCACACGCGCGTTATTCCTCTGGGAGAATCTTTACATGCATATTTATTAGCTCAACATGCTAATTCCCGCTGCTCCGGGCCCCACCGCTGCGGCGCCAAGCCTGTTTATGACTCATAATTGTTGATATCCTTTGATATATTTCTCTCAACTAAGACATCATTTGCTTTTTGTGGTTTTAAGTCAATGAGGCACAATGACCCAGGCTTTCAATTCAGATTTACAGTTCAACATCTTTTAAAAGCGAGTCAACGCCTCCAGTGGGGGATCGTCACAGCGCAAAAGCAACTATTGTTTAAAAAAATGAAATAAAATAAAACATGTTATATAATTATGTGAGAAATAATAACAGCTGGATAATCGTAATGCACCAGTGACCAAGAGGAACTACATATTAAAGTCACAGGGAATCTCTCCTTCCTAAACACTCTGACAGAGGAGAAAAGTTTCCATATTTCTCAGCAGCTTCATGTGTGTGTGTGTGTGTGTGTGTGTGTGTGTGAGCAGAGATTTGACTCCCTCAGACACCTGCCGTCGAGCTTCGCTCCTCCGGGGATCCGGCGTCTGAAATGCAATTTGAGTGTTTCGGAGCCACAGAGAAAAAACAAACACACGACAGAACAAACACCAGTGCAGTCGAGGCTGGACAAACATGTATTTGGGCGGGGGAGAAACAAAATCATAAATGGATCTGTTGTCTCACAGGTGTGGAATATTCAAGGACAAACTTGATTGCGGCAGAACGAGGGACTTTCTTGGTTTTATCATGATGATGATGATGAGCCGATTACATGTTGACAGAGCTCAAGCACGGGACATTTACTCTGAAATCCAGAGGTCATGACCCCTGTAGTTTGAAGGCCTACAAATAAAACACTAAACTTGTTTAAGGTATTTATCTGACCAAATTATTTGGAAACTACAGCTACAGCTTTTATTATACTATGCAAAAGAAATATATAAAAAAAAAAAATCATGCATTGACTACAACATAATCAGTTTCAATGCATACATTTCAAAGGTTCTCTCTTGTTTTTGCATGCATTCATAACTTCTTTGTAAAGTCAGCACAATGTGCCATGTTTCATTGTGTTATTATCACAAATAAAACTATTGACCCCAAGTTCAACAATGCAATATGCTTACATAAATCTTCAACACATTTTTACTAATATTTGCATGAAGGGTGAAAATGTCAATTTTGTAACACTTTAGTTTTGGCTCCAATTCTCATTATTAACTAGTTGCTTATTAGCATGCATATTATGATATTGCCTGTTTATTAGTACTTATAAAGCACAATATCAATGCATGACCATATTCTACATTAATCCTACCAGATACCTAAACTTAACAACTACGTTATTAACTGTTAATAAGCAGTAATATGTTTATTGAGGCAAAAGTCGTAGTTAATAGTGAGAATTGGACCCTGAACTAAAGTGTGACCATATATATATATATATATATATATACACACACACACACACACACACACACACACACACACATATATATATATATATATATACACACACACATATATATATATATATATATATATATATATATATATATATATATATATATATATATATATATATATATATACATATACATATATATACATACATACATACATATATATATATACATATACATATATATATATATATATATACATACATACATATACATATACATACATATATATATATATATATATATATATATATATATATATATATATATATATATATATATATATATATATATATATATATATATACACATATATATACACATGCTTATAAATGCTAAAATATAAATGTTTTTTATTATATATATATATATATATATATATATATATATATATATAATAAAAAAGCATTTTTTTATCTCAGTCTCAGACTTTGGAGTTTATTCTCCATAATAACACGGTCCACATTTGATCACGGGTTGCTAGAATGCGTTTTAATGCTATTTGATTGAGTCCCCTTTTTGTGTTACGGGTTAAGGAGTAATTAATCACAACATTTTTGACACTAAACATTACATAAAAATAAAAAGGCTGACAAGTTGTTTTACATAATCAAGTGTGCCGCTCTCACCTGCGATGACACCGCCGAACCCTCGTCATTACACCCCACAATAACACAGGTGTGTGAAAAATGGAAAACTGGCAGCGATATGAATTATTAATGTCAAACTTTAAGTATTAGAACAGGAAATCAACCAACTTACCTGGCACGATTAAAATGCAAAACACCTCTTTTTTTTTTTTCTCCCCCCACAAAACGGGAAAGTATAATTACGGCCCGCTATTCTGGAACACGCTAACTTGTGCTTTTTTCCAGCGCTCGCAGCACCTGCTTACTTTGTTTATACTCCTGTATTCTCTCTCATATTAATAAGAGGCTGCTCGCATGTCCTCCTACAGCTCTGCACAAACACGATGAGAACTCGTCAAGCCTCGTCATAATCTGAATTACAAATGCTTTGTATAGCTGCTAAACTATAAGTTAAGTGGGGGTTCAGCGGGAGACGCTCGCCAACATGTGGGTGTTGTGAAGTCAAAGAGAGAAAAGCCATATTTATCCGCCCTTTGGAAAAAGTGGAGCCGAGTAAACAAATCAATTTTCACTACATGTTAATTGTTTCGAGCGTCGTATTATCTTGGTGACACATTGCTAGCCTGTGTTTCGCGTGCAAATCGCGGATCGCTTTCAAACAGGTGACCAATGGCGAAGCCCCGTTCCTAAAGGATGCTGGGAAACAGCTTGAGTCGCATCCAACGTGAGACTGGCGTTTTTGGCAAGTCAGACTTTATCAGTGCAAACACGCAGAGATGAAAACAAACACATCCCGGCTTGCTAATTACGGACACACTCGCGCCTCATGATCGCTCGGTCTTCCTCTTGGCCCGATTCCTCGGACAACCTGGACGTCCGTACAAACCTCGATGTCGTCGGTGGCCTGTCTGTGATTTTTTCAAACCCATTATTTCACATGCAAAGTTATAAATTACTGGACTGACACCAGGCTGGTATCTCACAGGCCATGTGGCCTGAACTAACGCCAAATCCTGCACCACTAATTTTACTAATTGCCCGGGCGAAGCCAACACTTTTCATTGGTCCGTCGCCGCCGTGTCACAGGAAGCTAATGAGGACTAAATAATGCATGTGAACCTCTCTAATTGCTCCATTTCTCATTGTAGTTACCATTTCTGTAATACGAGAACGGGTGCCAAAATGTTTACGGTGTAATTATTTTGGATAGAAATATCAATGTATTCAGTGCAGTTCCAAAAATAATAAACCTTTAGAGCAAAACATTAGAAAGTATTTATTCAGATGACTGCTCAATTCATGACGAATCATCTTGATATAAATAGCAGACTTTTTTGTTGTTGTTATTGTTATTATTATAATTTTAGGATTCCCAGCTTTTTGCAGCTTTGGAGCAAAAAAGATCATGCATTTTTTTTTTTTTTTTATTTTATTGCAAATCATATTGAATATAATGTTTGTTTTTTTTACAGTGGTCACACTTTAGATTAGGGTACAATTCTCACTATTACCTGACTTTTGCCTCAATAAACTCCTAATTACTGCGTATTAATAGTTAGTATAGTAGTTAAAAGTTTAGGAATTATTATTATTTTAGGATACCAAGCTTATTGTAGCTTTAGAGTAAAAAAAAAAAAAAATCAGGCATCTTTTTTTATTCAAATGTTATTACAATTCGTATTGAATATGATATACATTTCTCTTTTAAAATACACTCTAAAAGTAAAGGTTCTTTATTGGCATCGATGGTTCCATTAAGAACCTTTAACATTCACAGAACATTTCCATTCCACAAAAGGTTCTTTATAGTGGAAAAAAGGTTATGATTTTTAATTTTTTCTTTATTTTTCAGACTCTATTAATTTCCTTTGTGTCTACGCTTGTGGCTGTACAGAATAAAATACCACCATATGTCTATGTCTGTGTGCTGATAATATTTTCTATATGCTGGAATTCCCTCAAAGACATTTTTGATTAAAAATAGCCATTTTTCATTTCTCAGATAACTGGATGGCACTCATGGAATTACAAATGCAAGTAATGAGGTCATGTGACAACGATATAGCATAATGCCGTTTGAAATGTTTATCTAATGCACAGATAATAAAGTAGTATAGAGTAAAAACTGCACAGTGTTCAGGAAGTGTTTCATTCCAAACGTCGCCTCTCTCTGTAGATATTCCAGCAGATGTCACCTGGGGCTGGAGTGTGTGTGTGTGTGTGTGTGTGTGTGTGTGAGATGTTCCTGCTCTGGCCAGCTTCCCGTTTACACACATCGGCCACTGTTTTCACTCGTCGCATCTTCAGGCAACCTGTAATTTAGCAGTAAATTTAATCATCCAAATAGCTAAATATTTTATGTTATTAAAGCGCAACTGAAAAGAACGCTATTATTTATTTACACCGCAGATCTTCACTCCAGCATCAGGTGGGCCGGTGGGTCCGGTTCATCTACGGCATGTTCTGAATTATTGACCGATAATCTGTCTTAATTCACATCACCACAGGACGGGCGTTCCTTTGATAGATGCGACAAAAATGCCTAGTTTACGCCACGGTGCCGAGAGAGGGGAAAAAGTGTGTTTCTGTGGCAAGAGGGGGTGGGGGAAGGGGGGAAGGTATGGTAAAATATGATTAAATAAATTATGATGACAGACAAAACAGGGTTTAGGTTGAGAACATTCGCCATGCTAAAGAATTCAGATGACAGAACTGTCAATCAAAGCTCACAGCGGGAAGTGTGTTAAGACCAGAGTGTGTGTTTCTGCCACCGCTGTGATTCCCTGCAACCATCCAACATTTCCAAAGGCAGAAATCCCATGTTCTTTTCATTGCGAGATATTAGATAAACAGCAAAAAAATAGCTATTTCAGAAATTTGCCATTATAATTTTAATGATTTGTACAATATATATACTGTATATATACAGTCAAACCAAAATTTTCAACATTTTCTCACATTATCACAGTTTATTCGCTATAGTTTAGAAAATGGTAATGAAATATGAGCAGAAGTCAGAGTTATGAAATCAGTTGATATTTGACTGGTTTTGTCCGTCCTTCTGTTAGACTGTCTCACACATGAATTATGTTGAATATCTGTCAGCTGTTAAATTTAACTACACAATTAGATAATACCAGTTTAGCTCAACCAATCACCAAGCAATGCTTCATTTTGTTCAGTCTGTGTGTAAAAAGAGCATTAGCAATTAAAGAAAACACACTTAAGAAAACATGATCAGGTCAAAGAGTCTGAATCATTTTTGGTCCCAAATTTTTATAAATTTTACTGGTATGAAGAAATTTTTGGGTATAATGTCACAGTTTACTTTATTTTGCTCTCCTCACTTACATAAATGAACTATAGTGTCCTGATCACACTAGTAATATATAAAAAATGATATCTGGTGTCAGAATTATTTTTGGTTTAACGGTATATATATATATATATATTTATTCTGCATAAGGGACTTTCCACAAAACACATTATATATATAGAAATGAGCAGCGATGAACGTGTGACCATGGATTCTTTAATGTACTGTATATCTGTGATTGAATGTGTGTATGGATATGATATGACATGATATTACTTTTGCACAAGTAGCCTATAGAAAATGGTAATTTGCAATTTGCACAGCTCTTTGAGTAGCCTAAATGTTCTATGTACTTTTGGTCTTAACCCTGTGTTTGTGTTGTGTCTCTGTGGTAACTCTTGCAGCAATTTCCAAAACAAATTTCTCCTTGGGGAGACAAATAAAGATACTTTGACTTTGACTTTTGATATATATATTAAAAAAGATTAATCCTTAACATATACAAGGGGAAAAAACATTCAATACTGCACTGAAAATGTAATAAATTAGAGCATGCTGTGCATCAAATGAACTTGATCAAATGTAGCAAAGAAAATAAACGCAAGCGTCAGACACAGTTGTTGAATTGGATTAACGTGAGCATAACCCAAGAGCTGATGTGGCATCGATAAAGGATCCCTGATAGTTTATCTACATATAATGGGCCTTCAAATTGTCATAATACTATTGTAAAAGCGGTTCTCTTTTATGCGTGCTAATCTCTCCCAATCACAAACTCTGAGCAGAGCGATGATCACGACGGCATCAGATTACAGCGTCCCCTCAGGTCACGGCTCTTTAAAGAGACACGTTTGACTGAGAATCAAAATCACAATATTTCTCTGCTTTAATCGCCTCTATAGGACACTTTGATGATCACTATAAAATCACAAGAGAAACTCTGTTCCCAAACGCCGCTGGTTACTGTGGGATTATTCCATACAAATAATCATTCAAATCGGGAATTTGAAACATTAAAAGACTTAAAAAGGAAGATCTACTTCTTAACATAAAAATCAATAATCAATAATAACTCCATTGTTACTGATCTAAGAGTGACTGTAACACACACACACACACACACACACACACACACACACACACAAAGAAAAAAAGAAACTGGAGTTTAATTAAATGGATTTAAGTAAAGATAATGGCTTAAATATTCACACTGTTGCTTTTGTCACATATATATTATAGACACGCAGAATCATGTCGTGCTTTTATACCATCTCTTAGGGTATGTTTACCGTCAACGATGAACTAAAAATAGAAAAAGTTTTTCCTTTGCGTTTTTAAAAAGTTTCATGACAGCGTTGTCAAACCGATCCCCGTTCACACGGATCCGTGAAACGCTGTATTCTCCAGGCCAGTAGTGGGCGATGTCAGTCTGTAATTTTTTATTTATCTTTTGAAAAAAATATTGAACTTGTTTGTTCTTTACTTTGTTCATTTGTAGGGGAAACGGCTGACAATAAAGGGACAGATTTACAGATTTATCAGCACAAACCCTCTTTTGGTGTTAATAAACTACTGTCAGGATTTACTAAAGACACGCAGTGAAAAATTAGCGCTGAAAAGCCGTGACGGCTATTTTGCGGCTGATCTTATTGCATGTGCATATAGGAGTTTCCCTTTCAGACGCAACATTTATGGGAGAAGAGTATTGAAATCTGCCTCAAAGTCCTTGATATGGAAAAAGGTGTTTTTATTTGTTTGGTTGAACTTGCTAATCTAATAAACCACATTAAGTTGAATTAAACTAAATTTGAGTACAGACAACTTGAAAAAGTAAGTTCATAAAATTTTAACTAAACTTTGTAAGTCCAGGTTACTTAGAATAAGTAGTTGGGTCATTTATTTAATTGTGTCAACAAAACTTTTCATATACTTAATATTCTACATACAACTGAGTCAAAGCAAAAACATAATGGTATCATTTTTAAAAAACATGCACTTTGAAACCCATATCCAAAGTCTGTGTTTCCAGGCTCCCAAACGCCACTGTTATGTAAATGAGCGGCCAAAACACATAAAAAGTTCAGTTTTTAGTTAAAAACGGCTCCTTAGAGCTTGATATTATGTGATTCTCTCATTAGAGTATTAGTAGACTGTTAGGTTAGAGTTCGGGTTAGTAGAATAAGTTGACATGTAGTTGTAAAGTTTTTATAGTCAGTAGAATGTCTGTTGAGGAGCATCAAAATAAAGTGATATTAAGCAGACTCTACTAATACTCTAATGACTGATAGTTGACATGGAGTTACTTATAGTTAGTAGAATGACTAGAGTGGACCATCGAAGTAAAGTGTAACCTAGAGTATCATTATAAGGACAAACAATCTTCTATAATAAGCAAACACTCGTTTTTTCCTCTATTTCAGGGCCCTCCTTTAGAGACCAACATCATGAGAGTTAATATGACTGAAATAGACCTCCATGTATCTTACAGCCAGACAAATGAAATACATGTCTAGAAAAATTAAACCTAAATGAACATGTCTCGTTAATTTCTGGCTAATTATCGAGGTGGAGGAGCTTCAGCGCTTGAGTTCTGCTCAAAATGACACGGTCTGAAGGGGAAACCCTTGTGAAACGCTGCGAAAAATGAACCTCAAAATACACTCCATTGTTTCTCATTGTGTTTGGATCATGACTTCAAAACACACACACCGGGGACGCTGCATGAAAATAAGATCGGTTTCCTTCAGAAAAACAAGAAATTACTAAACAAAATTACCACACAACAAACACAGCCAAAGGTGAAACACAGAACGAGGTGCGAAACAACGGAGAGACGGAAAAATATGATTTATAAATAAAGAAATTTGCAATTTTATTTTTATATACAGCATCCCTAAAAAGTGTCTGGACAAAGTCACAGTTAATAATGACAAAATATCTTGCCATTATACACATAAAAAGGTTGTAAATAATAAATAAAAGCATTAAAACATTTTACAAGTTTAAAAATATGACGCAATATTGTTTAAAATAAAGACTTGGATTCTAAAAATAAAATAAAAAGTAACTGAAAAAGTGACACTTTGAGAAAAGCTGGAGCATCATTTGCTTGCAGATGACACTTGGTTTGATATTTTCTATCTTATACAATTAAATAAAGATGTTTTTAAGTGACTTTATTGTCTAAAGATCTACTGTACGCCACATCAAAGACGTGAAAAGTCGTGCAAAACTGATGTACGGCTGTTCTGGGTGCAGCAGATGTGCACTTCAAGCCCGTTTCTAAAGCAGAAAAACCAAGATGACCAAATGGCAGCAAACTTCTGTAAAAGTGCTGGTGTGTGTGTGTGTGTGTGTGTGTGTGTGTGAACAGCTGCTTGGTTCGATGCGTTGCACAGGCACGCAGAGCAGAGATGAGAGAGATAAACGCATACGTGAAGCTTGCGTTTGACATCTGAAACATCTGAACTCTCATTTCTCTACAGATGTGCAATGCGTGTGGGGGGGAAATACTATTAATAACGCAATGTGTGATTTCCTGTTGTGTTCTTGGGCTGAAGTAATTTCCAACCTCTTTAAAGCATAGAACAGTGTTGAAAACTCCAAAGGGGACAAAAAAGCACCATAAAATTGAACTATATATTGCAAAAATTCTGTCATAATTTTCTCACCCTCAGGATGTTCTAAACCTGTATGAGTTTCTTGTTCTCTTGAACATGAAAGTAGATATTTTAAAGAGCGTTGGTAACCAGACGGTTTCTGGTCCCCATTTACTTGCATAGGAAGAAAAATAGAAATACTTAAACAGGGTTTAAAGCTCGTTCACACCAAAGATGATAATGATAAAGTTTTAAAATTGTTCAGCCTACACTATAAATATAATGAGTGACACAGAGAACAGATATATATATATATGCACTGTATCTTAGGGCTGTCAAATCGATTAATTGAGATTAACCACATCTAACATAAAAGTTTGTGTTTATAATATATATATATATATATATATATATATATATATATATATATATATATATATATATATGCGTGTGTGTGTGTGTGTATATACACACACATTTACAAACACACATAATATATAATATAATATAATATAATATAATATAATATAATATAATATAATATAATATAATATAATATAATATAATATAATATATATACATGCACACATATATTATATAAACACAAACTTTTATGTTTTATGTTATGTATATATATATATATATATATAAAGAGAGAAAATAAATTAAATAGATTTTACATTTATTTGAAAAAATCTATACATTTAAATAAATTAATCAAATTAATTAAAAAAAAATATATATATATAATAAATATTAAAATATAATATATAATGGTAAAATAGAAATAGAGAGAAAAAATTAATTATATATATATATATATATATATATATATATATATATATATATATATATATATATATATATATATTTTTTTTTTTTTTTTTTTTTAAATCAATACATTTAAATTAATAATAATATATATGGTTGTAAAAGTTAAAATAAACAAATAGAGTATAAATGGACTTTTCTAACATCCCAAACATTGTGTCCCAAACTAGATGGCTTAATTTAGATAGCATTTTAATTAATGTGTATGTATATTTAAAGTTTTTAGCAAAACAATTCCCAAATATTTAAAACGACGACATATTATTTACGATCAATAATCCTTTTGTACATCCACGAAGCTCAGCCTGTGTTCGTTTTAAAGTGCGACACCAAATAAGCACCACAAAAGTCGTATGATAGTTTTGGTCTATACTTTTATACAGTTTTGTCCTGTTTGGAGCTGAATTGTAATATAGCGTGAATTTTAATGTAAGCGTGTGCGAGCGGACCTTGTTCTGGCACACAGTGACGTGTGTAAGCATCTGCGGGTGGCGTTTCTGAACAACATTAAGAGCCGTACACACGAGTCTGTGCTCTCGTGAGCAGCTCTGAACACATTACCATCAGTCCAGTGTAAATAACGTGAAGTGGCATCACGTAAATACTTAATGATGCAAAAAATCCACAAGGGTTTCTCCCCCCCCCCCCCTCCTCTACTCCTGTGGGAATGAAGACCTGCCACACGAGTGTCACAGCGGGACATCTTAGCCTGCGGACAGTAACAGGTGGGAGAACATTCAAAACATGCTGACTTACTGACAAAGCAGAGACTGGCTCAGTGCAGATCGGGATCATAAGAACACGGATCACTGTTAATCTGAGCTGGGAAATATGACAATAAGAACAGGCATAAGGCAGGCACATTTAAAAGACTGAAAAATGAAAACTGCACCATCATTTACTCACCCTCATGGTTTTACTAGTGGAACCCAAAACGAGATATTTAGATATAATGTGCAGGCTGCTCTTTTCCATACAACATGCTGGATTGTAAAAACAGGATATTTAAAGTAAAAAAATACAATCAGACCAAAATTTGAATATATTGTTGATTAACTAGTCTAAAAATAACAAAACAAACAAAAGCAATACTTAATCAATTAATCAAAAGTGTCAGTAAAGATTCTTATAATGTTACTGAAGATTCTCTATTTCAAATAAATGCTTTTTATTCATCAAAAATTTACACGGTTTCCACAAAAAATATATAGCAACAGCACAACTGTTTTCAACATTGATAATAATAATCAGAAAAGTTTCTCGAGCAGAAAATCATCATATTAGAATGATTTCTGAGTGACACTGAAGACTGAAAATTTTAATAATAATAATAATTCACTGTTTTTACAGTATGTTTGATCAAATAAATCCAGCCTTGGAGAGCAGAAGAGATTTACACTATGCACTATAAAAAATATTACCAACATCAAACTGTTTAACAGCAGTGTATATTTAAGATAATAAATATAAAATTTTAGATTTAAATTTAATTTGTATATATTTGATTAAATATTCAAACCATTAACTTTTGAGTTTGCGCGTCTTTCTAACCAAATCATTAAAAAAGAAAAACAGTTTGGTCTCTGCATTATATTGCTGTACAGTGTGTAGGTTTTTTTTTTCACATTCACATTCATTATCATATTTTTTTCAAACTGTACTCTCACAACTCAGGAAGAACATAAATTCTTCTGCCATGGCACTGTAGATAATGTTTTCACCATGTTTTCAAAACAACAACATCTCAAAATGAAAAACAAACTAGATAATAACTAGATAATTCTACAGTAATTATTATTTTAATAATGAAGATGTCTAAACTTCAATCTTTGATGCAGCACACACTCAGTCGACAGACATCTGTTTCTGTTGTGGCGCCTGTTTATATTTCACACCTATTTGATATGAAATGATTTTATTAATAAATAAAACGTCAGTCAAACAGCTCTAAGTCAACATGAAACTCAAGTTGTGCTCATCTTCTTTTTCCTATTGTGACGTATATCCCAGTGAAACGGCTTCTGGAACAAGAACAAATGTCTTGATTTTGTCTTTGGGGAGTTGATTGGATGGTTGTGGTTTGCTATAGAGGGTTATGCGTGTGACGTCACCGTCGGCCGGTTACACACACTGAGTGGCAAAAAGACATTTGTTTTTAGTGCGACAGCATTTATTTTCAGCGTGAATACCGTGAAAAACACACAAAACACATCTAAAACGGGAAAGAGCTTTGAGACTGACTGTACAACTAGATTTCACAAGAAATCGGAGGTATATTTTTACAGACTGCTGAAAGATACAGAACAGAGAAGCAAATGGATCTGCAATTCACAGAAACAACTGGATCCAGGCAGAGAAAGCTGGATTTGCAGTTATCATTTTATGTCAAAATGCTAAATTCAGGGGGAAAAAATATACCCTATTATAAAATTATAACTATGCATCCGTCTACTACAGTATCGCATCAGATACATCAGATACTATATAAAAATTCCATTCATTCGTTGCAATAGGAGAGGAAGAATTGTCTAAACTCGTTAAATCATCTAAATCAACAACATGTATGTTAGACACTATACCGACTAAGCTACTGAAAGAGATGCTTCCAGAGGTCATAGATCCTCTTCTTAATATCATTAATTCATCTTTGTCATTAGGATACGTACCAAAAACTTTTAAGCTGGCTATTATTAAAACGCTTGTTAAAAAAACGCAACTTGATCGTACAGAATTAGTCAATTACAGGCCGATCTCGAATCTACCTTTTCTGTCAAAGATATTAGAAAAGGCGGTATCCTCACAACTGTGTTCCTTTTTAGAAAGAAATGATATCTGTGAGGATTTTCAGTCAGGATTTAGACCGTACCATAGTACTGAGACAGCTCTCATTAGAGTCACAAATGATTTGCTCCTATCATCTGATCGTGGTTGTATCTCTCTATTAGTGTTACTCGATCTTAGTGCTGCATTTGATACCATTGACCACAACATTCTTTTAAATAGACTCAAATTATGTTGGCATTAGTGGAATTGCATTAACATGGTTTAACTCATACTTATCTGAGTGTTATCAGTTTGTAGCAGTAAATGAAGAGATGTCTTATCGATCACAAGTTCAGTATGGCGTACCACAAGGCTCAGTACTAGGACCGCTGCTGTTCACTCTGTACATGCTACCCTTAGGAGATATCATTAGGAAGCATGGCATTAGTTTTCACTGTTATGCTGATGATACTCAGCTCTATATCTCTCTGCACCCCGACGGAACTTGCCAATTCACCAAATTAACGGAATGTATAGCTGATATAAAAATTTGGATGACTAGTAATTTCCTACTACTTCATTCTTAAAAAAAAAACAGAGTTTCTAATGATTGGACCAAAAACCTCCGGACGTACTAACCTAGAATACTGTCTAACACTTGATGGCTGCTCTGTCGAGTCTTCGTCGTCGGTTAGGAACCTGGGTATGCTCTTTGACACCAATATTTCATTTGAAAGTCACATTTCCAGCATCTGTAAAACCACATTCTTCCATCTTAAAAATATATCTAAATTACAACATAAGCTTTCAATGAAAAATGCGGAACAGTTAGTTCATGCGTTCATGACCTCAAGGCTAGATTATTGTAATGCTCTACTGGGTGGTTGCCCTGCACGCTTAATAAACAAACTACAGCTGGTCCAAAACGCAGCAGCTCGAGTTCTTACCAGAACCAGGAAGTATGACCATATTAGCCCGGTTCTGTCAACACTGCATTGGCTCCCTATTAAACATTGTATACATTTTGAAATATTGCTGACTACTTACAAAGCACTAAATGGTTTAGCTCCGCAGTACTTGAGCGAAAACACCGGCGGACACAGAGACAGTGAGTTGTCCAAAATCTTTCTTTTTAGTAAACTCTGTGTACACAAACACTGTTCTCAATGCTGGAGTTCATGTGTAGAGCCCCTGGTGATACCTTCAGCACAGTTTCATGTTGTGTCGAGCCTTCTTAGTGTTTTAAAAATAGCGATGTTTGATGCTATCATAGATTGGTTAAGTCAAGGCAGAAACGTGTCCCGGCCCCGAGATATATTAGCGTTTACGGGTACGGGTGGAACGGGTATAAGACGGTCCTCAGGAGAGACAGACAGGCCTCGAGAAAAACAGACAGGCCTAAAGAGAGAAACAGACAGGCCTTGAGAGAGAGACAGACAGGCCTCGAGAGACAGACAGGCCTAAAGAGAGAAACAGACAGGCCTTGAGAGAGAAACAGACAGGCCTCGAGAGAGAGACAGACAGGCCTCGAGAGAGACAGACAGGCCTCAAGTGAGACAGACAGGCCTCGAGGGAGAGACAGACATGCCTCAAGAAAGAAACAGACAGGCCTCGAGAGAGAGACAGACAGGCCTCTAGAGAGACAGACAGGCCTCGAGAGAGAGAGAGAGACAGGCCTCAAGTGAGACAGACAGGCCTCGAGAGAGAGACAGACATGCCTCGAGAAAGAAACAGACAGGCCTCGAGAGAGACAGACAGGCCTCGAGAGAGAGACAGACAGGCCTCTAGAGAGACAGACAGGCCTCGAGAGAGAGAAACAGACAGGCCTCGAGAGAGAGAGACAGGCCTCGAGAGAGACAGACAGGCCTCTAGAGAGACAGACAGTCCTCGAGAGAGAAACAGACAGGCCTCGAGAGAGAGAGACAGGCCTCTAGAGAGACAGACAGGCCTCTAGAGAGATAGACAGGCCTCGAGAGAGAGAGACAGACAGTCCTCGAGAGCGAGACAGACAGGCCTTGAGAGAGACAGACAGGCCTCGAGAGAGAGAGACAGGCCTTGAGAGAGACAGACAGGGCTCGAGATAGAGAGAGACAGGCCTCAAAAGAGACAGACAGGCCTCGAGAGAGACAAACCGGCCTCGAGAGAGAGACAGACAGGCCTCGAGAGAGAGACAGACAGGCCTCGACAGAGAGAGACAAGCCTTGAGAGAGACAGACAGTCCTCGAGAGAGAAACAGACAGGCCTCGAGAGAGAGAGAGAGAGAGAGACAGGCCTCAAGAGAGACAGACAGTCCTCGAGAGAGACAGACAGGCCTCGAGAGGACAACATTACCTCCATCACTGGACCGCACTTCTGCATGCTGATCATCAGTGGAAAGTTATTAATGCAGAGAGGAACGCCACTCCGAAACAGATGCTCGTGCCACAGCCAATAATAATACAAGATAGATAGAGAGAGAGGGAGGGGGTCGAGAGAGACTGACAGACACACACACACACAGAGAGAGAGAGAGAGAGAGAGAGAGAGAGAGAGAGAGAGAGAGAGAGAGAGAGAGAGAGAGAGAGAGAGAGAGAGATCTTTACAAAGCTGAGCACACACACACACACACACACAGCTTTGGTGGGCTCTCTCCAATGAATTGTTTCTCCTCTGACAAGCAGCTCATTGAATTTCCCATCATGCACCTGATCGGTCATTCAGAAACACAAAACACAAATAAGTCAAGTCGACCATCTGCTTGTTAGCAGCGTCTAGCAAAATCATACAAACTCCCAATAAATAATAAATTACTTCGATGGGCCAGAGACCACCTGACTGGAGAATCAAACATATTTCATGTTATTTAAGTTACGTTGGCGGCCGTTAAACAAGAAGCACCCTGCTTTTTAATTTATTACCACAACACACACAATCCCGGTGTCATCCTCATTTTCTAAATCAATAATCAGCACAGCACGCTTCATTAACAGTGACCAATCAGAGGCGAGCTGGGATCTCATTTTACAACATGAGCATTCCTAAGACATAAACCATCTGCTACTTGTAGAAACAGAAAAATCAAATTAATCCGTTCTTATCATGCATTCCGATTTTAAAGCAATTAAAGATGTTCTTTGTCTAATCGCAGGCGCAGGAGTATCGGCGTAATGAGCGAGGCAAACTCAGCGCTGAACTTTCCAGGGTTCTCGACGCGCGTTTGGAAACTTTACAAGCCACACACACTCCAGTGAGCCGTTAGAGCTACAATGCAGATGTTGGCGACAGCAATGAATTTTTTATTAAGCATTTAATCATCGCACAAACCGAGAATTCCCATAATATGAGGCCCAGGCACAAGCTACGAAGGTGCCAAATCACCCGGTATAATGTTTTCTTTTTTAATAAGAAATAAACAGATGCCAATAAGCAGAACTTGTTTTTTAACATTACATAAAGCTGATGATGAACTGGAATACTGAATTTGCCTTAATTAAGCCTGGGGATAGATCTCTCACAGAATGCTAATTTTTGTTAAAAACAATCCACCGTTTCTTCTCCCTACCCCACTGTCTCTAATTTCTAATCATAATGGATTCATAAAAAAAAAAAAAAAACAGCAAACAAGTACAGGCCCCGTTTAAAAGTGCTGAAGTATCGAGACGCCGCTAATTTGCTCTGATGAACTGGCGCGCACATGCCCTCGTTACACGTGTCCTTACTGAGGGTCACCGGTGTGTCATGAGGACACTGTTTACAGTTATATGATCATTTAAATAAATAGTCAAATTAAAATTAAAATCTAAAATTTTTGTGTGAACATTATATAAAAAAATATGAATAATTAATATAATTATAAACAATGATCATTTATAGAATTAATGAAATATATAAATGTATAAATTATATATATATATGCGTGTGTGAATGTTTATGATAATTTAAATAAATAGTTAAATAAAAAATAATTTAAAATGTATTGTGTAAAAAATGTAATTATAATTTAATTAATAATATTATAAACAATAATAATGTATAGAAAATAGCATTTTATTTATTATTATCATAAAAATGTGTGCGTGTGTGTCACAAAAGCATAACATTTTCACACACACATAAATATATTTATAATAATTTTAATAAATACTGAAATTCAAAAAAAAATTATTGTGTAAAATTATATCAATATTAATATATTGTTGTGTGAAATGATTTTGTGTCTTTGTGCCTACTTTTGTGATATATATATATATATATATATATATATATATATATATATATATATATATATATATATATATATATATATAATTTTTCTTTAATAAATAGTCAAATAAACCATTTCTAAATTAATGTGAAAATGATTTTTATATAAATATTATTTATTATTCTGATTAAAATGTATTGTATATAAATGTATATATTGGCCAAAATGTATAATTATAATGCATCAAGATTGCATCAAGATAACTACAGCATTTATTAAACACTGTTATTTTAAACTCAATAAGCCACTCATGGTGTTACTGTGATTTTACCATGGTTCAGGGATTTTAGAAACATAACACGATGTATCCTAAAATCACTGTAATTATGATGTCTTGTGGATTTTTGCAAGTATGTTCTTTAGTCTCTGAACAAACAAAAGATTGCATGGACTGGATGAGAAAAGTCTAGTTTAAAAGATGCAGGTGCAACTACATGTTTGTGGAGATTGTCCTGCTGAACATTGGAGGGTTTGATGTTTTTCGGCGTGTGTGTGTGTGTGTGTGTGTGTGTGTTGATGTTAGTGGTTGAAATGCATGAACTGCTCCTCTGCAGAGCTCAGTTGGCGAGTGAACTGCGAGAGCAATGAGCTCATTGTTCTGCTCTGGAAGCTTTTCTCGATTTCCAGAGCAATCAACAGCTGTCGATCGAGATGTCCTGGATCCACTCCATCTATCATATACTATCATCCAGAGACACAACAACAACACGCAGGGAAATCACAGGCTCACACACACTAACCTGAGAGCGAGTGAAGGTCACAGCATTTCTTAAACTACTGCGCAAAATCACAAGAGACACTGTTCTCCGACACACACTGTTCTTCGACACACACTGTTCTTCGACTGCAGGCAGATTTATGTCCTAACAGATTACATTTGTTCCACTTACTGTTATATGAAGTTTTTATTGAAACGTTTATTCAAATATCCTAAAATCAATCGTAAAAATATTTATATTTTGCAAATAGCACATTAAACAAAAACTATTTTTTTTATATTTATATAAATTTATACTAATAGTATTTATTATAATGAACAATATATATATATATATATATATATATATATATATATATAATACATTTACAATATTTATAATACATATATTACATTACATTTATTATAATGTATAAATTATAATATTATTTATTCATATTATACATATATAATGTATATTATATGTATTATTCAATTATAATAATAAAAAATATATAATTTATATAAATATAAATAGCTTTCACACAATACATTTTAAAATAATTGTATTGTTTATTATACTATATTATATTTATACATTATAATAAATGTAATGCATTATATTTATACACACAGGGATATATATATATATATATATATATATATATATATATATATATATATATATCTATCTATATATATATATATATATATATATATATATATATATATATATATATATATATATATATCTATATATATACATATATATAGATATATATATATATATATATATATATATATATATAGTGTTACATTTACATAAATGTATATTAAATAGTAGTATAAACAATAATTTAAAAACATTGTGCGAAATTAAATGATATAATTTTATATAATTTTTTATTTATATACTTATATATATAAGTATATACTATATATATAAGTATATACTATATATATATATATATATATATATATATATATATATATATATATATATATATATATATATATAATATACACTAAAAAGTTAATGGTAATCATTTCCATCTCAAATAACACTTTTTCCACTAATAAAGTTTTATTAAAAGTTTGTGCACTTGTAATAAGGACACAACAGCATAAAGATAATTATCGGAATATTTTATGCTTAAGTTCCATACATAAATTGCTGGCTATGAAATTAGCCTTACCAAGATGAAAATGATGCCATTTTATTCCAATAAATATTTAAAATGTAATTTTAATGAAAGGCCTAATTGTAGATGATGGTGGGAAAATAACAGAATTCTCCCGTAATGTATGCAAGTATAAAAATCAAACTAGTGAGAGTTGTGAAAAGTATTAGTTTTAAGCAAGTTTATAGTTCATAGGGCCAAAGTTGCTCATAGTTGAGGAAACAACTGGATAAATCAGTATTAAAGAAACTAAAGTGCTTTAGATTCCCTCTCGTCTCGTCTCTATTGAGGTCAATGATGTTTTCCAGATTACACTGAACGTTCAAATCCCTTATTCTCTCCAGAAACGTCAGGAAGAGAACGAGCGCTGGCATGAAACGCATTCTGAGGAACCTCAGCTTGTTATCTCAAACGCGAACAATAGAAGACAAAGGTAAAACCACAACCAATCAAACAAATCGGGGGGGAAAATAAAAAAACACAATGACGGCAAGGTGCTTTTGTGCAAATATTCCCTCCGCCGATCCCTTACAAACATAAACATAAATCAATGCTTTTAAATGAGCAATGCAACACGGCAAGTTAACTACCCATGCTCAGAAATCATTTCGGCGTGGCAAACATTCAATCACAATATCGCTGACCCCTTTCCTTCATAACTCGAGCGAGAAAAACACTTCATCCGAGAGCGTTTTCTCCTGAAACTAGCAGATGCCGTGTGCGAGTGTGGAAAGCAATGAAACAATGAGCTCAGAAATGAACGCTCTCAGTCTGGGGAAAGTTGAGGTTGGCCGCAATAACGCAATTTATGTCTGGGCTTCGCTAATAAAGTAAATCTTAATAAATCATGTGCAATCTCTCCCTCCACACTAACCCCTCCATTATCTCACCGTGCCATCTGTTATCATCAAAACTATATGACTGTGTTTAAAATGGAATTAATATGTAAACAACATTTTAATTAAGAGTGACAGACCGTTCGAGAGCCTCCAATACAGCGGAAAAGGACAAAGAAGTTGCACAAGTGAGTCTGAGCGCATCGCTCAACACTGAACCGTCTCGCGACAGCTGTCTTTTATTTCAGTTTCTGGCCTTTTAGCCTCTTCAGTCGAGCTTAGAAGTGTTTACATTCACAAACTGGAGTGTGTTTTGTGCCTTTTAATGGGAATTTCTTTTTCTGCTGTTGATAAAAACCCTTTACTTTTACATTAAACAATGCAACATCAATGCCACATGCACATTAATGAAC
>NC_139979.1:1885000-1895000 GCF_963993115.1 Abramis brama
TATAAATAAACTTGACTTGACACACACACACACACACACACACACTAACCCTAAACCTGCCCATCACACAAACACACACAAACACACTAACCCTAAACCTGCCCATCACACAAACACACACCAACCCTGAACATACCCATCAAACACACACACACACACACACACTAACCCTAAACCTACCCAAACATTTGGTCCCCACAATGTAATGTAAACCTGTACACACACACACACACACACACACACTCTCTCTCTCTCACACACACACACACACACACACTCTCACACACACACACACACACACACACACACACACACACACACACACACACACACACACGTAACATGATGTTTCCCACCGGACACTTCTATTCCTATGTGTTGCAACTACAGATCCAAGGCTGCCATCATGCATCAGTAATGAAGGGAATACAGAGGGACAATAGAAAGACGAGCTGATCTTCGGCCTACTTGCTTTCCTCTTCTCAGCGGGCAGGAGAGATGAAGCTGGCACACTGAGGATACCCACGCTCACCCTGGGCCATCTATATTCCACCCATGCCTTGGCAATATTGATATTGGCAGGCGAGCTGCTGATATTGGGGACGTAATGATGCAATTAAAACTCGAAGCATTTTACTATTATTGGCACGCACACCGAACCCCCCCTTTATTTTAGGAGGCAAATATGATTTGGAATCCACAAGCACAAGCGCGCTCATAATAAAGAAATTCATGGTGTCATTTTTAGTCCATCCATCACTATATCGTTCGCAGGGCTGATGCCTTCTCAAAGAATGGGCTTTGTGATCTTATAACGGCTGGGTATAAGTGTTGATTTCATTTTCTCGTTTAAAACGGAAGGCAGATGAGATACGCCGTTACTCGAGGACATTTTCCTGACAAAGAAAAGGTTCGTTTAAATTGAGTAAAATTGAGAAATATTTAAAATAGCAGTTTTCTATGTGAATATGTAGTAAAGTGTAATTTATTCCTGTGATCAAAGCTGAATTTTCAGCATCATTACTCCAGTCTTCAGTGTCACATGATCCTTCACACATCATTCTAATATGATGATTTGGTAGCATTTCTGATTATTATAAGTGTTGAAAACAGTTGTGCTGCTGCTTGATCTTTTCATTGAAGCGTTGACACTTTTTTTCAGGATTATTAGATCAATATAAAGTTCAAAAGATTCTCCAGCATGCAGTGAGGAGAATGTCCTCTTTTGAGAAAACATCTTCCTCAGGTATAGGTTACGATTTTAAGGCCATATGTTCTTCCTTTGTTTCGAGATGACTTCATGTCACTTATGCTTCTTATTAGTAAAATGATTTATGCCACATTCACTCCAAAATTTAGCTTGCAAATGAGAAAATGCATTGTGACTCGACCAGATGTGCACAATAAAACAAGATTCCCATTGTAATCTCGGGTACTTAGTTTATATGAAGCTAATATAAGGCACACTTGGATGTGGCAAAGTCACTCTTTTTAAAATTTGACTATAAATGATTGGAAATAAATTGTGTGTTTTATGCCGGATGGCATGAGTGGGTTGATAAATTAGGAACAGTTTTGTACCCTGACTTATCTACAAGACAAACCTGGTGGAGATCACAGGGATTAATTGCCTCAGAGGTGTGAAACGCCGCTTTCCCATTCTTCCCACACACTCCGCGCCTAAACAATGATTAATCACCCTATAACTATTCTCCAGAGGATCCCAGCGGTTGCCAACACGGCTCTTATCCGAGGAAATCCACGCACGCAGGTTGGGAAGCACTTGCCAGGTACGGGAACGCAACCTGTCCCCATTCGTTATCAGATTAGGTGCGTGTCACCGAGCAGAAGTACATCGGCCTGCTGTCACTCCTGTGTGTGTGTGTGTGTGTGTGTGTGTCCGTCGGCCGAAGCCAAAGCCTCGGCTGTGGTGCCGATGGAGGCGCTGTCGTGCGTTTCAAGCGGGTCTGAGGATTGATGGGCTCTATGATGATAACATAAGATAACATTTAACTCTTTCCCCGCCATTGACAGAATTTTCGGTGTTTTCAGTGTTATACGGTAGGGGGCGCTGTTACGCATCTTCTGAAAAAGCACAGAATCTCCTGATCAAAACACAGGCAGGAACGAAGAAACGAAGCAGAAACAAGCGGTTAACGTGTAATATAACGTGATCATCAACATTAAACGGCATTTAAATGATAAATTTGGGGGTGTTGATGGACTCTATACTTCTAATGTGAAACACACACACACACAAGTGTTTATAAAAAAAAAAAAAAGAATGCATGAAGCTAAAATAAAAAGTTTTTGTTGTTGTTGTTGTTGTTTAAAAGAAAAGGCTCTGTTCTTTCTTTTGACATATTGCATGTTCAGATAACTCTTTCCCCGCCAGTGACGGAATTTTCCGGCTTTCCGTGTTTTCACTGTTACGCATCATCAAAACACAGGCAGAAACGGAAAAAAGAAGCAGAAACAAGCGATAGCATATGTAAGCAGATGCATATGTAAAATAACACGCCAATCAACGGCATATAAATCATATCAATTTAAGGGTGTTGATGGACTCGATCTATTCCATCTGTGTTTTGATCATCGTTCTGAATCCAATTCCAAAAAAAAAAAAGAAAAAAAATGTTTGTAAATTTTAATACCCACATACCCACATTCAAACTTACCCACATTCAAGTGTTGATAAAAAAAGAAAGAATGCATGAATCTAAAATAAAACTTTCTTCCTGCAAAAGTTCAGCTTTTAGAAAACGCTTCCCCAAGTTGATAAATTTGAAAGCACAGTTTTCTGTGACTGTGAAAATGGAGGTATAGAAAACGATGACGCATGTTTAGTGACTCATATGAAGTGATAGATGTTTATCCCCCTATTGTGCCTGTTATGTGCTATTCACTTTCACACAGTTGCTAAAATGTGTTTCTCTGCACACTCTTCATATCACAGTCCTGCAAAGATGACAGAAAATTCACTCGCATTTGCCGTCCTGCGGTAAAACATCATTTTAGACCAAACATATGATGTTGAGTGAGTGTGACCTGGACGATCAGGGAATGCTGAGATATTCTACTAAATAAAATGATCCTGCCAGAAGAATAGCAAGAGAACTTTATAATGTCTGTTCCAGTGTCTCAGTGAGATGTTATTCTATGAAGTGTTACGTGTGCACAGTAACAGGAATTTAGTGTTTTCTGAGTTTCAGTGTGGATTAGAAACTTTTGGAAAATGCAAGTGTGGACGGAGAGCGTTTTGAAATAAAAAAGCTGTTTTCACATGCATGTATTACATGTATATATTAATGCAGACGTAAAACAGCAAAGGTAAACCTCCTGAAATTTCTGATTAAATGTACCGTGTTTGCCGGCAGAAGAAAATAAGTCACTTTTCTTTCTATAGTGCTTTATACAATACAGATTGTTTTGAAGCAGCTTTACAGTGATAACAGGAAAATAACAGAATCAATTTGCAAATTGAGACTCAAATATGAGATATTCAGCTCAATTCAGTTCAGTGTTGATTCAGTTCAGTTCAATAATTGTGTGAAGTTCATCGAGCTCTACAGAAGACAATAGTCATTATTCAGTTCAAATTTCGTTCTCATCGTGTTGAAAATATTACTAAATGTTTAGTATCTTTCTAACGCCAACTAAAAAAACCAAAAGCGACATTTCCATCCACTCTTTTTTTTTTACATAATTTTTTGTATATCACATGAAAAACGCTTTATGGAAATGCATCAATTCTAAAAATGCGCATAAACTTTTGACAGATTTTTTTTTTTATCCGATAAGAAGACATTAAGAAGATAATAACTACGATGGAAACACATTTACTGAATACTCAATGCACAAAAAACAACAAAACAAAACAGAGGATGTGATTGGATAGCTGGAGTAACCAGCGGACCAATCACATCACAGCTTCTCAAATGTTGTTTCAGTCATTCTGAAACACCTGAGCCGAAGTCTGTGATCCCAACGGATGGGTGTAATTCCCTCCAGAAGTGATTGTGTTCACAAACACCAGCATCCGAACACAACATGACAGCGTTATGAATAAAGAGCTCAGTTGTAGCGACCTCCATTTTTATTACAGATGTTTTGCTGCAATTTTCCAGTAAGAGCCGATTTGTTATCCTGAACACATGGGATGAAGACAGTGCCTTATTTGCGAATGTTTTGTGCAATATTCACAACTTTGGATGGAAGCATGGCAAGTAATGTCATAGCGTTCCCGAAAGAAGGCAAGCTCCAGACGAGCACGCTTTGTTTTTGTTTGGAATCAAGGAAAATTGAGGATAAGGAAAACTCCATCCCTCTCCTCTCCTCGGGGCCCAAGTGACCACTTAGGTTTGGTTTGGTCAGTAAAGGAAAGGAGGCTAGCGTTGAATATTTGATGGCACCTGCAGCGAGTGTGTGTGTGCAGTAATGCAGGCGACAGATAAACGGAGCGTGGTCCCCGGGCTCCTGCGGAGAGTAAGTGCACGGCTTTATCTCTATACCAGCTCGATATCTCAAATGGATAACTTGTGTAGCCTCTAATTTACATTAGCCGGGGAGTGGAGCGTGAAAGCTGCGGTGAAGGCCGTGACACCTCCAATTAATGCAGCTCTGCTTATGAACAACTCCACCGGGCCGACTGAACACACAGACCTGGACACCGTCGGCACAGTTCCAAAGAAAAAGGGCTTTATAGAAATACACTCATTTATTAACAATATATATCTTTTTTTTCTTTTCTTTTTTTTTACATTTTTAAATAATTAGAATTATATATATATATATATATATTTATTCATTGATGAAATAAATGAAGCCTTGGTAAGCATAATAAAAAACATTTTACACATATAAAATATATATATATATATATATATATATATATATATATATATATGTAAAATGTTTTTTTATTTATTATGCTTACCAAGGCTTCATTTATTTCATCAAACATACAGTAAAAGCAGTAAAATTGTGAAATATTATATAGTAAAATAGCTGTTTTCTATGTGAATATATAGTAAAGTGTAATTTATTCCTGTGATCAAAGCTGAATTTTCAGCATCATTACTCCAGTCTTCAGTGTCACATGATCCTTCAGAAATCATTCGCTGCTCAAGAAACATTTATGATGCCTATTATTATCATCAATGTTAAAAACAGTTTTTGCTGCTCAACATTTTTGTGGAAATTATGTACTTTTTCCATGATTATTTGATGAATGAACGGTATTTATTAAATAGTGAAGACATTTATAATGTTTCAAAATATTTCTGGTCACTTTTGATCAATTTAATGCATCCTTGCAGAATAAAAGTATTAATTCATCTCTCTCTCTCTCTCTCTCTCTCTCTCTCTCTTTCATTCTCTCTCTCTCTCTCATTCTCTCTCTCTCTCTCTAATGTTTTAATGGTATAGTTTTAATGTTTTAATGGTTTAGTTTTAATGGTTTAATGGTTTAGTTTTAATGGTTTAATGGTTTAGTTTTAATGTTTTAATGGTTTAGTTTCCACAAAAATGTCAAGCAGCAAAAGCTGTTTTCAACATTGATAATAACAATCAGAAATGTTTTTTCTGAGCGGCAAACCAGCATATTAGAATGATTTCTGAAGGCTTCAAATGTCTATAGCTGTATCTGCATATTAAAAACAGATTTTAAAACGGCCAAAATGATTACTCTAAGCACCTTAAATCCTCCACAGCATGATGATGCCAGCGCACCAGTTAAACCAGCACCCGACCGGCCCGGATCAGCAAAGGAAATGGTGTTTTTTTTCCAGCCGAAAACTAGTTCTGGCATCTGGTAAACGGGCGCAGGTTTTTCTCTGGAAGGAAACAAAGCAAAGCAATGAAACACAAAAGCGTGCGACGCAGTTCTGGTGGCGTGGTAAACACTGATGGGCTGCTTGCCAAGCACACCGTCTCTGGTTTCATTTCAATGTGTGACAAAATATGGACGTCCTGACACGTCTCTGAATGTTAACAATGGCAACGTGTTGTTGCCGCACAGAATTAAAAAGACATTTTTACACCTCGTAACATATTTTCACATCGCTACAATATGCAATCTGTTGTATTGAAGTAAAAGTGAAAATACATACCAGTGCTCAACAGTGTTAATCAGTGTAATTTATATGTTCATAAAAAAAGGGCGAGATGGGTTGACACTAGACATGTTTTTAAGGAGCTATGATTATAAGCATTGACTTAATCAGTTCAGAGAGAAGACAATTCACAACATATTATTTCCTTTCAACCCTTAACAGGTTCTGAAGGAACTAATTCGTGGGGCCGAAGAAAGGAAGGACGTCTTTTCGAGAGAGAGAGAGAGAGAGATCCACGCGTGGAAAATTTTCAGCTTTCAATTTGCTTTTACATTCATCTCATCACTTCGAATGAGCTCCTCCATTCCAGTGCTTCCTTTTGTCCTCTTTCTGAGAAAGACACAATCTCAACTTGATTACCTCCTACTCTGTCATTACCTAATAAGATTGAGCTCACAGCAGACGCAGGGTTTTCTCCCTCGATCTCTCCGAGCAGTGATTGCACCTTGTGCCGAGGACTGTTTGCTCAACACTTCCAGGCTTCAAGGGCCATTTCGCCTCATTCCGGCACAGGTGGCAAATGCGCTGGAGGTCGTCGGCTATAAGTAACAGTTAATTAACATTTGAATCACTTTCTTTTGAAACGCGGAGGGTAAGATTTCTCGTCACGTGCTCAGACGTCCCCGAGGACGATGACGACGACGACTCTCGGGGGTTTTGATGCTCGAGGGTTTGTTAGCGCCGTCAATCCCCCAAGGGCGAGAAGTAACCAATGCTCAAAAACAAGCCGTTGTGCAAATAATTATTCAAGACGTGCGATTAACAAGGGAGAAACGTTTAGATTTATGCATCTAAAGTGACTTGCGGTGCATTCGGCGTAGGACGGAGAATTTACTCAAACTCGTGACATTGGTAGAGTTATTGCCACGTGCTACCAGTTGAACTTCATGAAGGAGAAAGAAAATATATATATACATTTACATCTTTTACATTTAAAAAAAAAATTGCACAATAGATCTGCTCGACCAACTCAAGAGAAAGTGCAGCCAGAAATGTAAATATTTAAAAAGAAAAAGGCATGACTCTTATTTTAAGAAAACATTTCTAGCAATAAATGAAAAATGTACATTTTAAAAAATAAATGTGTATATATACACATTTTAAAATAAATCTGTGTTGTGTACACAAATAACATATATAAAATAAATAAAATATGAAATATTAAATTTAAATATTAAATATTTATATTTATTTGTATAATTGTATTTTATTAATTATATTTAACTATATCTATCTATCTATATATATATATATATATATGTTCATATAAATTTGATTTGTTAAATATTTTGAATAAATAGCTGTCTACACAAAATAATAAAATACCATATATAAAATAAATAAAATATATTGTACAATTATATAGTATTTTAAATACATATTACATATATTTAATTATGTTAATAAAAATCTTTACATTTTATATTTTTAAATATTTATATATATATATATATATATATATATATATATATATATATATATATATGTGTGTGTGTGTGTGTGTGTGTGTGTGTGTGTGTGTGTGTGTTCATATAAATTTGATTTGTTAAATATTTTAAATAAATAGTTGTGTACAGATGCACCAAATCCATAGAAATTTCACTGACATTTTAAATCAAAATCCCTAATTTCTTAAAATTCTTTAAAACAAAAGTCTTTCATCTGCCAAAACTGTGCACATATTTGTCCATATTTTAATCAAATCATATTTCCCCCATAATCAGCAGAGAAAAAGCTGAAAGTATGTGCATATTCTGTGTGGGCCTTCACACACACAGATCTCTATCCTCCTCTGGAAGAAAGACACTGCTAACACACACTTCATTTCCTATTCCTAGGATAAACACAACCCAGTTAAGTGACTGACAGGAGTATTTTGGTCCCGATGGGATAATAATAGACCCCCTGTTAGGTCATATACTTTTAAAAGTGTACCCACACTTCATCACTAAACTCTTTTGGGATAATCTCCCAGGAATATAATTTCATCCCAGACTCCAGTTCTGTGGATTATCACACGGATATTCAGGTTGAAGAAAGGGTAACTACTTTTGGGGAAAGTTGGCCGCTCCGACTGGAAACAGCAGCTGGCAGGTGCAGCCGTTTATCACAAAGCCAGAAATAATCGAAAGTGACAACTAGCAGCGGCACAAATGATTTATTAGTCTTTTACTCTGCTCCTAACCATCCTTGGGGCCAGAATCTATTATTTATCAACGACGTGTCTTCAAAATCATTAATTCTTCTGCGCTCCGTCCCATGTGGCAGTAAACCGTGAGGAAAACTACTCGAGGACCTCGGGATGGAGACTTCACCTCGACTCCTAAACCTTCATTTTCAACATCATATTAGTGCAATTACGGCCTCCTGACAGTCAACTGGCACCGCCGGTTCAATTCACAGTTTTCATACAAATGACAAGTTCTTCCCCACAGAGCCGCGTCGTAACACTGCATTTCTCTTACTTCTTCTCACCTTCCCGGAAAAAAAAGAACATTTCACATCGCAGCGAAAAAAAAAAAAAAAAAGAGAGAGAGACACGGATACTTTTAAAATGAGTGAAATATGAATGTATTATTTCGTAGTTGTGGTCTGATGCATAATTAACACACTTCGGTTTTAAGCTTGAACGCAAGCTCGTATTTATTATGGCTCAAGTGCGATTCGACATAAATACGAAGCATGCATATAACGCGCTTCCCGTTATTAATTATGGAAATAACACAACAGAAGCATATCCCAACTCCATTACGGCAGTAAGCTAGACTTGTCTCAATAAATCAGCATCTACAATCAAAATTGAAATAATTTTTTATGCATAATGTATGTGCTTGTTGCCACAACAGCTGTTCATTATGCAGAGTAATGCATTCTTGTAGTTTTTAAAAACTTCAGGCCTATAAAATAATCATAATGAATGCTTCATTATGGAGAGAGTGAGAAGAGAGAAGCACACTTAACAATACATCCCCTGCTTTACTGTTTCCTCCACTTTTTATAGGTAAGGCACAGTCTCACAAGTTTCAAGTGTTGATGAAGGACCCGCAGTCGTGCTTTTAAATCAGACACACGGATTTTGAATTAAGCATGGAGTAGAGACAGATGCAAACATGACGCTTCAGCTCGACAAGTAGCAGAGAAACCAGATCCTTGGAGAACCAAAGCATTGAAATAATCCTCGGTGATGATTGACGGTGTGGAGCGGCGTGAAAAACACAGATGAATTCATCGATATGACTTTATTTTTTATTTAAATTGATGAGAACCGGAAAAATAAAAGTGGAGAGAATAGCAATTAACCCAACCATGCGTGGTTTGTTCTGTGAATTACGTTCAGGTCACGATGTGAAAAGTATACAGGTGAAACTCGATATAGACTATTTACATGCAAAGTGAGATATTTCAAGCCTTTATTTGTTATAATTTTGATGATTATGGCTTACAGCTTATGAAAACCCCAAATTCAAAATCTCAGAAATTTTGAAAATTTCCACAAGCTGTAAGCCATAATCATCAAAATTATAACAAAAAAGGCTTGAAATATCTCACTTTGCATATAACGAGTCTATATAATATATTAGTTTCACCTTTTAAGTTGAATTACTGAAAAAAATTGAACTTTTGCACGATATTCTAATTTTTTGAGTTTCACCTGTATACTTTTCACATCGTGACCTGAACGTAATTCACAAAACAAACCACGCATGGTTGGGTTAATTGCTATTCTCTCCACTTTGAGTTCAGGGGTATTATTCCGGTTTCTCAGGTTAATTACAAAGCAACACAAACGACGGCATAGGCTACTTTAAGGTGCACTTTGTTTGGTAAAAACCTCATTTAAGTAGTTTGAAAAAGTAACAGGTGGCTTAAAAAAGCTTCAACTAAAC
>NC_139979.1:1900000-1907500 GCF_963993115.1 Abramis brama
AACTGCGTTATATATTCATAAGTATTGATTTAATTAAAAGGCAATTGAGGGAAAGATAGCCGTTTTGTTATATAATGTGAAGATGAGAGAAATTAATTAAATATCACTCATGTAGCCCCTGTGTAATGGTTTAAATTATTATGTCTCATCAGATATGTCTTAAGATTTAAATTAGCGATTAATCGCATCAAAAAAAAAAGTTTGTGTTTACATAATATATGCGTGTATATATTTAAGAAAAATGTGCATTTATATACTGTATATATATTTATACATATAAATATTTTATGTATAAATAACACATTTTTCTTAAATATATACATGCATGTGTGTATTTATGTATACAAAATAATTATACACAGTACACACACATATATTATGTAAACACAAACTTTTATTTTGGATGCGATTAATCGCGATTAATCATTGCCAATAATCATAATTAATATGAATGAATGTCTGCTCTATTATAAGCATAATCCTTTTTTTAAAGTCACAGAGTTTTAAAGTTACACTGCTTTGAAAACCCCATCATCTGAACACAATGAAAACACTGAAAAAAGCAAACACTGGAATAATTTATAAATCTTACAAAGTGAAAACCACCTAAATTCCTCTTTTCTTTCACCTCGCGCATCGGCGAACGATCACAAACAACAACAATAATAATAAATGCAGGAGACAAAGATTAATTAAAAAGCAAAATGTACAATGGACACACGAATGGTTTCATTAGCAGCCAGTTCGAGCAGATGCAGAAATGCCAGGGAAATATTTATGAGCCTCCAGGACGGACAGCGCTTAAGATAAAACAGTCAAAAAATGTGCAACAGACAAAAGCAGCAGATCTGGGATGGCGAGGAGTCTAATGAAGCCAGCTGGGTGAGATCCAGAGGAAGGAGGGATGGATGGATGAGGGAGGAGAGGAGACCTGTGTGTGTGTGTGTGTGTGTGTGTGTGTGTGTGTGGAGAAACAGAGGAACACATGAAGGATGTTCGGATGCTGAAGCTTCTGTATTGTATCAGGACGCAGCAGAATCTCCACGTCTTCCAAACTCCAGGAAAACCTGATCCATGCCAAACACACACATCTGCTAATCACAGTGCAATTACTAGACTAATAGATGTTTTTTTTTCTTCCCCGCAACGTTCTCCTGCCGTGTTGCGAGGACAGAATTTAGAGTGATTTTGAGGAGCGGTTTTTTTTATGTGATTCTGTTTGCTGATCTTCCCACGTTTTCAGAGATCACGCTCTAAAATGGAGCAAAACAATCCAAGATCTTGTGTAAAGGATATTTGTGTGGGTTTCTTGACAAGTAATGTCACTGTCAATAGACAGGCTCTGGAAAATATACACATAAAAATAGCAAAAACATTTTTTTTTTTACACATTTAGTTAAGAAAATGCAAAAGTGTTGAGAATAAAAAAAAAAAGTTCAAACTAAATGCAATTTATTTTTTTTATTAATTTTATGAGGTTTGCAGCCTTGATAGCAAATTTTAGGACATGCCTAAACCAAGATTAAAACCCAGATTAATATGATTTTCCTATTTTAATTATTTTCTAATGCATTCCCTTTTAATAGTAAATAAATTATGAACTTGAAATTATATATACACCTGTTTGTGTGTGTGTGTGTGTGTGTGTGTGTGTGTGTGTGTGTGTGTGTGTGTGAGTAAAACATGGAAACCCAACCTGCGAGTGTGTATGTATGTGTGTGTCTGTGCTTGTATTGCCAAAATCCCCATTTTATGAGTGCACACACATTTAGTCTTTAAACTAGATAGATGTAATGCTGAGTTGATTTTATGTAAGATAAGAGTTTATATAATACAAACATACAAGGGATTTGCCCAAAGTGTGTGTTTTTTTGTGGAAAGTGCTGCATCATCAGTCATAATAAACTCAAACGCAATGCATCAGATAGTACGATGAATTAACATTTACAACTAAAGTGCACTAGAGAGCAGATAAACTGCAAATCAAGATCATCACTCACTTCAAGATGCAAAATAAATGAATTAATGAGCGAATTAATTAGGCCTAATTAAAAGTACTCAAGCCAAGTCAGGCTTAAGGATCAAAAGTAGCTTGATGACTCACTAGTGAAACCATAGGTCATGTAAAATAATAAATGATATTCCTTTAGACATTTAACATTTTCCATTAGTTGATCGGATTTAGTGAAATAAGACAATGGAGGAGTCATACGTACTACTTTTATGATACTTGTATGCTGTTTATTTGTCATGTTTGGAACGTAGTATAAATCAAAACCCACTTCTGTATGTTAAAGCTGCTCAGACATTCATAAGATCATGTTTTGTTTCTGATGGAAGAAAGAAAATAGCAACAGGTTGAAGGGTATCTGGGTATCTTGATATCTGGAACAATTCCATAAACAAACTCAACACGAAGCTGTCGAGAAGTCAAACATGATCAGTATTCCATAAGAATAAACTCATCTGGATATATTTCCTAATGAAACGAAGTTGGGGCCAATTTGGTTTAAATAGCCAATAGCCTTCATTAGCGACTATCATGAGCTGTGACAGACAAAAATGATATTCATGCATTCATTCCACCAGCCAAAAATAAATAAAATAGATTAAAAAAAATAAAAATAAAAAAATAAAAAAATAAAAAAATATAAATGGGAAAAAATAAAATAATAATAAAAAAATAAAATAAAATAAATAAAATAAATGGGAAAAAGGAAATAAATAAATAAATAAATAAAAAATAAGTAAATGAAAAACAAATTGAAATATATAAATAAATGAAAATAAATAAAATGGAAATAAATAAATAAACAAAATAAACAAATTGAAATGTATAAATAAATGAAAAAAATATATAAAAATAAAATAAATGGAAATAAATCAAATAAATAAATGGAAATAAATAAATGCATGCATGCTTTTTTTTTTTAAAACATCTACTGTAATTTGAACAAATATATGCAAAAAAAAAGAAGAAAAATGAAGAATGAGTCAGTATCAGTATGAATCAGTATGTATATGTTGCTTACAAATAATATTCCATCATAATGCAATACTTTCGAATGTCTGGCAACAGAGAAAGATTAAATTATGCATCTACCAGTCGAGTAGTGGTTAACTAATACTGAACACACGTACCTCGACCCCATGCAATAGGAGATATTAGGAGGGACGTCCTCATGTACACACCCCTGTGTGCAAGATGGGTCACTACCAGCTTTGGTCCTTTTTCCAAGAAAGAGAAAGTACATAAATTAAATGCATGCATAAATGCACTGAAAAATGTATTTAGTCAACTTTAAGAAGTATTAAAGCATATAAACATTCTCAAAGCTAACAGACATGAAGGAAAAGCCACAAAACTCCCATTTTGACTTGGTTAGGTAGGCCAAGCCGAAAGTGATTCAACAAAGAAAAGGCTTGTTAATCATTCCTGAGAAACTGTAGAACACACAACAAGAGTCCGCTTACGACAGAAAGCTGCACTTCATTGTCCTGCTACCATTTAACTACATGATGATGTTATCCAGACATCTCAGTTAGTAGCTTGTTTCACTTTTCTCTTCTGAATTTAATAGAAAAATTCTCATAATTTAAAAGCACTGCCTGGAAAAACATCACCCGATGTCTCAGATGGGCCAGAGACGGTGTTGAAAACAGCTCTCCAATGGTTGTGCAAATTGAAAATTTTATTTCCCAAAGCCACAGTAGATTCTTCAGTTTGAGGAGATTATTGGGCCGCCCGCGGATCTCTAGAAGAACTGAACCCGCCACAACAGGAACAAGCTTTGGTAAACAGAAGCAGAAACAGAATATAAATGAATTAAATGCAACCAATTTCACTCGGGAATGTATTTCGGTAACAAGTGTTTTTCTTTTTCCCCAATATAAATGTAGACGGTGTGATCTGACATGGTGTAATTGAAGTTGGCGGCCAGTGTAACGGGCAGAGCGTTAATTAATGGAGCCGTGCAAAACTCACGAGCGCTTCTTCGTTGCTCTCGCACGACGAAGCAAACCGGATTCTTCATTCTGCGATTACGATGCATCTTCCCCTTCAAACAAATCTCACTCCTTTAAACTTCCTGCATTAAGAAACATTAACATATGGGCCATGTTTTAAAATTCAGCTGGCAAGTCACATGCTGTAAATGCATGAATTTATTTGGCACCTGGGGAATGCATGGTAAACATTTTGGAAGTCATTATTGGTTCTCCGTTTTGCGTATAGTACAGTAAACTTAGTCCATTCCTCTTTCCTTCATTTCCCACCAGAGCAAGCTTTCGTCTTGGGTCGCCACCGCAAAACCTTTAAACACAAGAGAGCATCCAGAGCGAAGTCACTCGCGTGTGCAAACCACAGCGCTTCAGACTTTAATGATTCTCAGTCTATAGCCAGAACGCCTTCAATTATGCAAGACATGAAAATGTTGAGTTTCCCACTGACACTATACTAAATGTTTCTGCAGAGTTCACAGAGAACATGCAGCAAAATGCAGAGAAAAACAGCACAGATATAGATGTAATTCACATGGGAGCCTGAGAGAGAGAATACTAGACATCTTAACTTTCTCCAGTCAGATTATGGAAGTAAAAATGGGTTTTGAAGATGGAAGACATTTTGTTGACAGGGTCACTATTAACATCTCTGTGGATTCTGCATGCAAAGGGCGATTTTGTTAAATGAAATTCACCAACTTTGAGGAGGAAAGTAGTTTACATGTTGTCAAGTAAAACATGATTCATACATGAATGAAGAAAATCAATTCATCATGTTAGATGATTAAAAACATCACATCGCCAAATGGAAATGGCAAAAATAATCATTATGGAGTTTGACTTGAAAATGTTCTTGTGAATATCTTTTGTGTTTTTTGTTTTTTTTTCATACCTGTGTCTTACCTAAGATACATATAGATCTTTCCAAACCATTATTGCCGGAATGGGTTCTTTAACAGAAAAAAAATCGTTTTTTGTTGATTCATTTATTTTTCTCTTTCTTTCAATATCATGTTGGTTCATGATCATGTATCAAGTGGTTATCTGTGTGTGATTAAGTCGTTACTGCACGGAATGATTGAGTAATTAGTTCATTAATGAGGTCAGGTGTGATGGTTCACACTGATATAAATTGTATCTGTCTGTGATTGTTGCTTGCCTGACGAAGTCCCTTTGGGTTGAAACTTTGCTCTTTTTAATAAATCTTTGGGAGCAGAAGTAGCAGTGTGTCGATTTTTGTTTATTTTGAGTTAAAAAATAATCATTAACCACGTTTTGTAATAAAGTACCGGCTATTCTGCATAATGAAGAATTTATAGTCCACAATATGCTATATAGTTGTCACATGACCTCATTTTAAGTTAACTACATATTTCATATATTTTCAAAATTTTTGTGCAAAAATCTCTTAGCTTTTGGCAGTCTGATCACATAACGGTGTAGAAAAGAAATGCTAAAAGTCACGGCTGATATCACTTCCGGTTCATTCAACATACTGGAAATTAAGAATTATGGGATGCAATACTCAACAGTATTTCTGGCCATCATAAGATATGGCAAAATATAATATGCCATTTCAAATTTAGCCACTGCAGATTATGGCAAATGTAATAGGTCACCAAGTTATTCAATGACTTCAGAAATGTTGCTGTATACTATAATGCAGCAATGGTAAAAGCAGTGTTAGTATGCAATTGAAGTCATAGCTAAAGTTTCCAAACAAGCAATCAGAAATCTGTGCCAGGCTGATAAACGTCGATGCGGAGTTGTAATATAAAGAGCCCATATTGACTCTCCACCGGGATGCGATTATATCTTCATATAACACACTGCACACCGGCCGCAGAGAGAGAGGAAGGTAAACAGTGCCACCGTACTTGATTAAGTGACGTTATTCGCTGTCAATGAATTCCTCTGAAATGTCTGTTTCTCTCTCCCTGGGTTTCTCCATCTCATCTCATCACACACACAGAGAGCTCGTTCGGCTAAATGATAGCCGCCTCTCTCGGCTGTTTAAACACACGGTAATGACACCCGGCTCTCCATCACGCTGTCGAATGGGGCATTACCGCTTGTGAGGAGTTCAGAGATGTACGGCACACCGAGGAACCCACCGCTGACAAACCAATGAGCTCCAATGGAGCCATTACTCCATTTTAATCATAACGCTTAAGAGAAACAATGTGGGCATAAGACGCTGCGATATGCGTCTTTGCAGATAGTTAAGAATGCATTTAGCAGTTACCCATACACTTCATTATTCAAATGTTGCACAGGTGTAAATTAGTGCAAACGTGACATAATTGAACACCGGGGCCAGCGGGGTCTGAGAGGAGGGATCCTACACTTCCTAAAAAATTTTTTTTTTAATGGTTAAACAGGATTTGTAAAGCAAGGATAAACATTTTAAATAGTATGCTGCGACACTAGCAATGTTTCAGCCAATTCGCTAACTTGCACACACATAAAAAAAAAAGGGATATTACAAAAAATTGAACAAATAAAGAGTGTTTCCATCCTATGTGTTCAAGAGAACTAATTTTTATGCAATTTTCCAAATTTTGCAAAAGTATATGGATCAAATCCGAGTTATTTTTGTCACAAGACCTCATTGTGGTCAGTGTTGGGGTGTAATGCATTACTAAGTAATTAATAAGAAGTAATTGCATTATAGACTATAGAATAGCTCTATATAAAACAATAGTGGATTTAACATGCATGTTTTTTAATATAACCTTTTCCCTTTAAATAATTTGGTCAGTTCAAGAATAATTTATGCAATTTTATATTATTTATTTGAAAGAATTAAAAGAGCAGTTTAATGACTTTCCTTGTATTGTTCAACTGGTTGAGGTTGATATAGGATTTAGACAGTAATTAATAAGTAATGCAAAACTTTTTAGATAGTAATTAGTACAGCAATATAATTACACTATTGAAGATGTAATTAGTAGGTAGTAATTCATTACTTTTTTCGAGTAACTTACACAGCACTGATTGTGATGTTTAATTAAGCAAACGTCCAGTATGCAAATAAATATAGCTATTATGCATTTTAAACCAATTTTGTGTGTGTGTGTGTGTGTGTGTGTACACACACCGTTTTTCTATTGATTTTTTTTTCTTACAGTGTATCTTGGGGGAAACATTTGTTTTGTTTCAACTTTGTGAATTACAAAAAATGTAATTAAAAAAAATAGAAATCCAACAAAATGAGTCAAGAATACAACTTAGGGAAAATAGAGTCAAGTGCATTGCATTGTGGGATGTATATATAGTGTGCTCTAGCACGACAATTGTCCAGACAATTTAAAAATCCAGACAATTTGCATACTGCATTTCTAGTATGGCATTCCAGTGTCTTCTCCTGAGAGAAAACAGACGAGCTCAACACATGTAAATAGAAGCGAGCACTAAATGTTGGCTTGTTCTCCATTTCAGCAAGCATGCAATGAATTTGGCAGAACTTTCCAGAATGCACGGGCATGACGCTCTCAG
>NC_139979.1:1915000-1927500 GCF_963993115.1 Abramis brama
TATTTATTTAATAAATCCTCTAATTGTAGGAATTTGTAAAGTATGGAAGCTTGTTTCCGCCATGGAATAAAAAAAAGGTAATCGTGACTTTCTCACAATTCTTAAATTCTTCTCAGAATTGCATGATATGAAGTCGCAATTGCGTGTTAAAAAGTCCAATTCTGATGAAAAATAGACTGACTTTATATCACGTAATTGTGAGAGGAAAAAAAAAAGAATTGTGATGTAAATTTGCAATTGTAAAAAAAAAAAAAAAAAATGAAGTCAGAATTGCCAGATAAAAAGTTCCATAGTAAAGTTCAATCATAACTGGTAAAAAAGAAGAAAAAGAAGCTGTTGAAGTTACCTAAATATTTATCGGGATCCATTTCAGTAAATGTTTACTGAATGCTTCTACATTAAGACAGTTCTTATTCCTCATTGTGTGTTAATTTACACATAAAACAATTAAAAAAGGGGGAATCTGATGGCAAAAGTTCAAATGGGCAAAGTGACAAATAAGTCCAAATCAGTTTCACTGCCGTCCGTACATGCGTATGAGTGTAAGTGAGAGAGAAATGGAGCATCTGCACTTTAATGTTCAATATTTACTCGTCACCAGCAAGTGCTAATGCAGAAACCCTTGACGAGACATTGAAATGCTTTCAGATGAGACCGATTTCTTCTTTAAAAAAACTGACGCTTCTTATTCAGGAGAGAATACCTTCTGTTTATTGGATTTTCAGCCATTTCATTGAGCTCCATCCTCTTTTTAAGGTGAAAATGAAAAAGTGGTATTGAACAGCGCGGGTTTGTGCATCATATTGTGCTTGATGCAATGTAGGTCAGTGTTCTGCAGCGCCGCAGATAAGACACGGGGAACAAGTGTTGTGTGTACTTACAAGCAAATATCTGTCAAAATAGCAATTGACAGATCTACAAGAGCGCTTTTGGCTTGGGACGTGTTTCTCCGTCATTAGCATTTTCAAAAAAAAGGCCAGAGATTTGGGCCTATCAGCCTTGACTCGCTGCAGAGCTGGGCTGGCCCAGGTTGTTATCTGTTCAGTACAGAGGTGCAGATGTTTAGCGAATGGATTTGCTGATTTTTAAAGGGAGATGAGGGGGGAAAAAGAGAGAGAGAGAGAGAGAGAGAGAGAGAGAGAGAAGAATCAGGTACTAACAACAAGCCTCTCCAAAACAAGCCTTCAGAATTTCACAAACCGCACCTTGTGTGTGAGTGAAGCCCGCAATATTTTTTGGAAAAGACACACACAAAAAAAAGCATGAAAAATGTTTATTCACTCTCCAGTGTCCCGAGGGTCCACTTCAGCGCCGCCCTGGTGGACGAGAGGAAGGGGAACAAATGTGGCGCTTTAGGTGGTGTAGGGATGTGGCTGGCAAGTGAGCCACCTTTGTCTGAAGCAATCCTAGCGTAGCACACACACACACACACTCACACACACGTGGAGGAATTCTGGCCCTAACGGGGCCAAGGGGGAGGGACATTCGCCCCTGGCCAGAGAGAAAGAGGGCGCCTGCCTTTACTGAAGCATAATCGCGCGCATCAGTGTTTATATCATACTCACAATAAATAGTCAACACAATTTTATATTGCGTCTACAGTCACTTAAGGGCCGATTTGATGGCACAGGATTGAATCGATCAGACGACTCTGAATCAGGCTGAATGAATCACTCGCATACGCTACCATTCAAAGGTTTGGGGTCGGTAACATTTTTAAATGTTTTTTTAAAGAGTCACTAAGTCTGCATTTAATTTGATAAAAAAATACAGTAAAAATAGTGAAACATTATTACAATTTAAAATAGCTGTTCTCTATGTGAATATATAGTAAAGTGTAATTTATTCCTGTGATCAAAGCTGAATGTTCAGCATCATTACTCCAGTCTTCAGTGTCACATGACCCTTCAGAAATCATTCTAATATGAGGATTTGATGCTCAAAAAGCATTTATGATTATTATGCTGCTTCATATTTTTGTGGAAACCCGTGATACATTGTTTTTTCAGGATGATTTGCTGATTAAAAAGTTAAAAAGAACAGCATTTGTTTTAAATAAAACATTTTTTGTAACAATGTTACAATGTCACTTTTGATTAATGCATCCTTGCTGAATAAAACCATTTCAAAACACAAAAATCTTACTGACATCAAACTTTTAAAACAGTAAATAAATATATATATATATTACTATATAATATATTATGCATTTGGCAGATACTTTATCTAAAGCAACATATATTATATTCAAGCTATACATTTTTTAAAATTCATGCATTCTCTGGGAATCAAACCCAATGCTCTGCTCTTTGGGATACAGGAAGAATATAATAATAATAATAATAACAACAATAACAATAATAATAATAACAATAACAATAACAATAATAATAACAATAATAAATAAATAAAATAAATATATATATATATATATATATATATATATATATATATATATATATATATATATATATATATATATTTATTTATATACACACACACACAAAATAATAAAGCTAAACTGTAATTAATATAATATATTGTAAGTAAACACTGGTACACATGGAGAAACCGTATCCGTCTGGGCTTCATTTCACACTTCAGCAGAAGTACAGTGATCATTATAAAATGATAAAACTCATTCAAAATAGAGCTCAGTGAAGGTGCTTTTAAAATTCAGACGTGTTATTGATTGAATGAATCACGGTAAAGATGCTCTCATGACTAATCAAAATATATTTCATTAAAAAAAAAAAATAGAGATGCAGGTGCTTTTGAAAATGTATTCATTTCATGCCATTTCCCCCATAATTATTTTTCATTACTGCTCTTCATTTGGCCTGTCTATTGAGTGGGTGTCCAAACTAACAATTAAACTATTGTTAAGAGAACAGAAAGCTGGAGGAGTTGTCATTTCAGGAGATAATAATCAAACATCACTTCACTGTAATCACTGCTAAACTACTTAACCCTCAATTGCATCGCAACACTCACGCAAAACCAATGACAAAAGTGCTCAAAAAGAATTTGAAACTTCTTAATCTATTAAAAGTTCTGCTTTCATCAGCTTCCGTGAAGCATCACCTGTGCCGACTGTCGCAATATTCCAGCTTTACATGTGCTTCTCTCCTCTTCCGGCTCGGGTGGGGAATGTTTTCTTGGCCTGCGTCGAGGTCTGACAGATGCTGCCCATCCAAAAGACTCGTGACTCTGCCAAAAATATCAGGCAGGAATTTAGGGAAGGCAATCTATTATTTAAAACAACAAGCGACAGTTCATATGCTTCTGCAACTCTGGAGCGCGTCGCAGAGAGAAGCCCGGAGCATCAGACTTTCCTCAAACTCGCCTCGCTGCGTTTAGCTCCCCGTAAGCCCCCTTCAACCGCATAATGACTTCTGCACCGAGACAATATAAAATAAACACCTTCAAGCCGGTCTATTAGACAACACTTAAAATCATTCCTCTTTTTATTTTTTTTGGTTTGGTTTGCGGGGGGAAGGGGTGGCGTCTTAATTACTTCCTTGTTGGAGTGAGCTTGAACGTTAACGAGGGATGCTCCTTTCTCTCGACGCGAGCGTGTGTAGTTTATTCGTATAATCAGCTAGCTGTCGGAGACTGGATTAGCCCCTCCACGGCGAGTGAAGTGTTTAACATGGCACGCACGATGGGCTCAAACAAGCTCTCTGCCTGCCTTCTCTCCACAAACACTCATTGTCATTAATTTGATTTGCTTATCGCCCCCGTCCCCCCCCCCCACCCCTTTTTAAAAGCTCTCCGTTTCGTATTCGACAGCCTTTCCTTTCAAAACACCAGTGCAAATGATTGCACCTGCTGCTAAGAATTACCAGGTAAAGAAAAAAAAAAAAAAAAAAAAGTTAAATTAAGATGAAGAATTGTAAAATGTTTCCAGTTGGAAGCGTGTTGATTACTAGTGCTCCGGTCCTGCAGGATTACCTGCGATTTATCCTCATATTTTGGGATGCCTCGCCCTCCGCGTTACGTTCTTCTCTCTGGGGGCCGACGAAAGCAGCTTGCGTGCACCTCTGCCAAAAGAGTTTATTAGAGCAAATGGTATTGTAAGCCCTATGGAAGGCATACCTTATGTGAAGATTTAAAAGATATTAAGAAGATTGTGAGGCCCAGAACCCAGGTGTGTCGGGTAATAGTCATTGTCTTGTACATGTGTGCGAGGATGAGACGGGGCAAGGTGCCAGCGAGAGAGGGTAGAGAACACCCCGGGCGCCTCTGTAATTTACACACAAGTGAAGAGATTCCTAGACGCTGCTGAGTCTTTACTAGCTCTGCTTCATATTACCAGGATAATAGAGTAATATGGGCGAGATAAACGCACGTGGGATCGACCATGAGTTCAGCACCTCATCTGGTTGAGCAATGCATTTAGACTATAATAGCAATTGAGAGTCCCTGATTGGACTAGCAGCCCAGTGAGAACTGTGCATGTATGTGTATGTATATATAATATAATATAATCTTACATTGTCCTGTTATTTGTCTTGCAATTAGTAGTGTTGTTGCTCAGGATTTGGCACAAAAAAAAAAAAAAACATGCAAATGTGAAGACTTGGCCAACATTTCAAACGCTGTACCTTTGTACATGCTGAATGTGTATTTGTGACGCTGTGCCGGTAATTCACCTCCAGACTCAAGGGGGCGATAGAGTTCCCCAGCCATTGTGTTGCCATCTTTGGTTCATGGGTGCTCGGTTCTGGAAATATTTTTTCTAGGTTATCACCTGAGCAATAAATGCAATGCAGTTAACCTGTATTAGGGGGGAAAAAAGGTCAAAAAGGTCACTGGTAAAACATACAGTACTATAATAAAATGAAATGTTACTGTATGCACGCATGCAAAATATCCAAGTCCACACACAGCTACTTTTGAACGAGCATCAAAGGCAATGAGAATGAGAGACTCTCCTCATATTCATGCATAATGATGCATTTAAAAGTTAATGGCCAAACGGATCTTTATAAAAGTCCACATTGTTATTGCAGATGAAATATAACACGGATAACATTAAAGGGCCTATATGCGTTTTTCTGAAATTTAAACTCGCGACTGACACCTGTGGTCAAAAAACGGAACTGCTCTTCGTTTCTGCTCGCTCTCGTACGTGCACACTTCACAAGTCATCCGCTGCAAAGAAGTCAACATTATGTTTACAGAGGTAAGAACAGTCAAATACATATATTGTTTGAGAAACTAAGGCTAAATACTGACTAGCGGTGGTGGCAGAGTGATCTGAAACGTTTAACATGAACGCGCTTGACGTCACATCCGCAGACAGCGCGCGAAAAATCCGACCCGACAGAAAATAGGAAAAATAGGATACAGGCTTATAGGTGCACCCACTGTGAGCTGACAAGGTGTCAGTATGCTCATCAGGAGATGTTTGAGTCATAAATGGTCAAATAAAAAGGCTATTGATACGTTTATTTTGGGGAAAAAGTTGCATATAGGCCCTTTAAATAAATATTTTTCTATCAGGTAAAACTTTAATTAGTCACTCAAACCCTTTATCTAAACCTCACACCGTCGGTCGTGCATATCCACCATGTTTTGTAGTTTTTTAACACTTTTTACTCGTGTTCGTAGTTCCTCATCCAAAGCGCAGTGGATTGTGGGTAATATTAGCTGTTATTGTGAGCATGGATCCACACTTCGAAAATCCACCGGAAATAGTAGATCATCCAGGGACTTTTGACATACTCTTTTCAACATACTATTTGAGATAGGATACTTTGGGACACACTTATTTTAATCTCACATACTATTTAGGATGGATAGTATGGACATTGGGATGCAGGGCTGTTTGACCTGAAAGTGAAAACCGGAGAATGCAACACATACCTGTGTCTGAACCGCGAGAAGCGAATCTGCGTGTGTTTCAGGCCTTAGCCATAATGAGAAGCGCCTGCAATTACACAACCTGCAAATGAATCTTCACTCCTGCAAAAGAACACAGACGCAACTTTTGATGGTTAACAACAACCTTGGAGTGAATATATCGTTGGCATTCAGCATGGATCAATGACGGGGGGCTTTTTGTGTCTAAAATACTGAGCATCTGAGTACTGTACCCCCATCAACATCTTATCCTCATTATGCTAAAACATTATTCCATGTGCAACACCTGCAGAATAAATTTACCATTCAGATTTGCTAGGGATGATCAAACAAGTCTGAAACACTGTCATTATTTCTACCTCCAACACGCCGCTGAAAATGACTAGTTTTCCTAGGTTTGCGGGAATTACCAATTCAACTGGAAGTAAACTTCATTTTATCGGTTTAATTTGCTTCATTTTCGACAGAAAAAAAAGAAGAAGCAAAAGCACACCTGAACAAGTCCACATTCGACGTTCCCTGATTGAGGTGCTCAAATGAGTTTTAAAACAAAGCAAGACACGTTTAATGCGCCCCGGGGAACACAATACTTCACTAATGTGTCATTGTTTCGCTCCTTTTAACAGAACTCGAAGATCGCCGGGAGAGCTCAGCAAAACGAGGAGGGCAGGAGCGTCTGCCGCATTCATCCATCTGGAAGACGGCAACAAACAACATTTATCCAGCTCGGCACCGGCACGCTAACCTCGCAACTCAAAAGCTAGATAAAAAGAAATGAGAGCTAATGAATTAAACCTCCCCAGATATAATTCTGTATTGGCGGTAATCAGGCGCTTCTGCGCCCATGAATATACATGCCCAGCATCAGCTGAAATCCTGTTGGTGGTCAATATTCTTGAAGCTCTGCCAGCGTGGGAATATTCCTGCTTCGTTCTTCTCTGCTTTAATGTTATCAGGTAACACACACTGGCATTAAATCCACAACATAATAAAAGCCCTTTCTGGAAGCCTTCAGAGCAGACAATGCGGCTCTCGCCGAAAGCCCTTTAAATGTTCCTGTTTAATGTCATTACGGAAGCACGAAGCACGCAGGCTTGTCGAAGCTCAGCTTGAAAAGGGAAACCCTACACAAGACCTCAAGGTACATTTGCTCAGACGAAAGACAAAACGAAAGGAAGAAAGCAAACAGAACAAACAAACGAGTCGGTTTATTACGTTGGGGAGATGAATGGCAAAGCAACAACTCTAGCCATCTCCGCTGACAGCTTTTAAACCCAGAGATTTGTGCACATTAGTCACACATTTTAGGAAGAAGGTGCTTTATGAAGTGCATTGATTGGGATTACAGTTCTATCTTTTCCTGTCGTTCTTTCATTCTAAGACCTGTCGCTGATTTCAGGGTTGCCAAGCGCTTCCTCAAAATAAAAGAACCGGGGCGCTTTTGTCCTTCGTTTTCTAAAATGCAAATGCCTTTTGCATTAAGAGGTGTAATCTACGATTAATATATTTTTTAATGATTCTAATATAGATGAAGTTCTGCTGTTTATTAGCTTAATGCAGTCATTTGCAAGCCTGAAATGGGAAACGAACCCCACATGGCCAGGATTACGCGCTGATGCGTCTGTAAGGATTTAAATAAATTTTGTTCATTGTGAAGAAAAACAAAAAACATGTATACCCGACAGAAGCGTTAATAAAGTGCATTTCAAAACCCATAAGGCTTTGGTGTTGTCTAAAAGGACATTTAACTAATAACTAACTTTTGCTTCTAATGTCTACAATGTCGTTATTAACGAATCTGGGACGAATTTCTTAGCAAATCAAAGTCCACAAAGCAGTGATGCTGCCTGAATTATTCATATTAGCGGTCAATCTGACAAAAATAACAGAAATTCAGCTCGCTTTTTATTTTCCCGTAATCTCTTGAGCCTTATTTTGTGAGGACGGAGGCTGACTTTTGTGGATGTGGGAAATCAATAGTGCTGCCGTAGGGCAGGCTCTCATTTATGTAAGAAATGCCAAGAGGCTAATATTAGAATCATAAACAAAAGCTTTGTCTTTTATTCCCTATGAACCATTCAACATAGCAGCGGATTAAAGTGTGGATGAAATACTATATAGACAAGATTCCCTCAGGACTGGTTCCTCCTCTTCGGCATTCTCTCGGAGGGGAGAGAAAGAGAGCCCACTGCACCTTAGTGCTGAAAGAGAGGAGGAGGAGGAGGACGACAAGGAGGAGGAATTAATTTCTGCCCTCTGGGAATAACACACACGGGATCTCAAGAGTTTGAATGAATCTACAAATCTAGCTCTGAAAAGATTAAATAAATAAGCAGGGGGAGGAAGGCGAAGCTGATCAATGTGCATTCGGCAGCGGCGGTCCCTTCTGTTCGCCTTGCTTGGAAATGGTCACAGAGGACATGAAGTGACGCATCCACCTAAAACACTGATAAGCTGGAAAAATTAAAGCGTTTAATTCAGTTCATAGCTGAGATTCTTTAGCATTCTGCTAAGTGTCAAAAACCCCACACAAAGTTTATGGAAAAAATGCGGGGGCGACTCTTAATAAGCAATTTCTTTATATCGTTCAGCGGTCGTGACAGGAAGTTTGTGATTATCTACAGACAACCTCCTGGGTTTTGGCAAAACACCCAATGAAGCTCCCGGACAATAAAACACAATTAACTGCTCGCCACCACAATACAGTATATAAGCACCTCGGATCAAAAACAATATACCTGGAAATAAAAGGCACGAGGAAGTTCAGCAAAATAGGTGATTGTGAACCCAAAGACTCCAATAATCCACTCTCATTCGCTGGCGTACAGAGGGAAGCCGGTGGGGTGTGGGACTGTGGGAAGGGATCAGAGAAAATGAGCGACTGTATTGACACACGAATTTCCGCACAAAGTCGTGTGCAACTGCTCAGTTCATGTGTCAACAGCGTTCATTCCACTTAGTCCCTGCACTCACAACGCTTATCTCGCTTATGATCTCATTTCATCAGTCTGGCCATGTTCCCCAAGAGTCAAGCTGTCACCCAGTGCATCCAATTTAATGATGTGGGAATGAAACGGATATCATTTCGTCTTAGTCTCGAGATTGGCCTTTGGTGAGTCGCCTCCAAATACATTTATGCTACAAATGGTCATTTCTGTACGCTTTCAAGAAGCTGACAACATAAAAACAAAAAAAATGCACTATTACTTCCACAAAGGGACACCATTTAGATTCCCTGCGATTGCCTTGAAGTTTTGACCTGCTTGAAAAGTCTCCGACCTTCGACACCTTTCCCAAGATGCACCCCAGTCCCAATCGCAAACGGCGAAGCAATGTAGATTTGATCATAGATTTTAAATCTATGCATACATCGAATTTCAATTTGATTCAAATCGAGAATTTGAATCGAATCGTGGGATTCCAAAAGATTCCCACCCCTATAAAAAAATAAAAAATAAATGCACTATTACTTCCACAAAGGGACACAATTTATGTTCCCAATCGGCCTGCGATTACCTTGAAGTTTTGACCTGCTTGAAAAGTCTCCGGCCTTCGACACCTTTCCCAAGATGCGCCCCAGTCCCAAACGCAGACGGCGAAGCACTTTACACACACAGCATTATCTTGTCCTCTTCTAGCCCAAGCTACTCCCACCAGGGCATTGTGGGAAGAGTACAACTGTTGCGAGTGGGTGGCACATCTGTTCCCAGAGACAGCCCATGCCCTCGGGGGGTCAACCTGCAACACAGCTATCATTTCACATCCTCCTCTAATAACCGCTCTGATATTCCTGTCAAGTTGAAGACAAAGGGTTCGCATTGGGTTGCCCATTGTCTGATCAGAGGCATAGCAATTTTAATAGTGGGTGTATTAAGAGTCATGTTTGTCATGCACTGCTCTATCATTCCATCTGGTGCATGTTTCTCAAGTAACACGCATTTAAAATATGGAATATGTTAAGTGCAACTATCATCGGGTTGCAAGCACCATATGCGTAATATTGTGTGCTTAACATGTTTCCAAACTATTTACACACAACAGCCGATTGCGAGCGGCTGCATCCACAAAGGCCAGTGGGCGGTGAGCGGAAACAAAGGAGAAACTTTCTTAGAAACTTACAAGCTGTGAATTTGGCCGGTACAGACCAGCACACGCGCTAACGATAATGCAAATTCTGTTTCGCGAGTGCCCTAAATAGACTCACTCCTGCCTCTGCCAAAGAAGTTCTTACCGCGGCACGGGTTCGCAGATGAGCTGGACCGAAGCTGCTGAGGTAAGTTTGATCAGGAGCTGGAGGTGCGGATGCACGTGTGGGTGTTTGTGTGTCCGCGAGTTTAGGCGCTGAGGGGGAGCCGGTGGGCTTGGGTAGAAGAGGGCGAGTAGAGAGCGTGGAGGATGAAAGATGGAGTCTAATCCTCCACATGTGGCTGCTTTTTCTTTTTTTTTCCTTTTTTTTAAGGAAAGCCAACTGGAGCCATTCTTTGGACTGTAGGCCAAGGGCTCCAGGAAAGCATTGCCCCGAGCCAAAGCACACAGTGTGAAATGAGAAGCTAAAGCTTGAATGTGCTTTTGTTTATCAGAAAAATGCACTCTAAGTGGGATTGGCAGTATAAGGCCCAAACTCCATAAGTCATATAGACTGGCATGGGCCGGAACTGGGAATGTTGCAGAAGGGAGGTTTCAGGCAGGAATAAGGCTTGCCGAGCCTCTGGCAGGCCCTCAGCCCGACTTGCTCGCTCCCTAATCTTCACTCCAGCACAAAAGGAGGATCAGTGGGGTCAATCTAAAGTAAGGAAATGTGGTCACACGTTGAATTGGGGGGAAAATCTACGTGACTACGTCACACATAGTTCTGTCGAAGGATGCTAAATTGCGAAAGGCCCCTACAAAGCCTACAGAACTGGGCCAAGGACTGATCAATCTCAAACAATAGCTGCGTTCCTGGACTCACACAGTGATGGGATTCAGACGGGGCGTTCACATTCACATCAAGCAGCTTCTGTTGCACGAACAGAAGCGCAAAGTCAGAGGAAAGTTAGCGGCTTACAAATTGGCCACTCGGCACAGAGTGTTGTGCATTATTTTCAACAAAATGATTTGGGTATGTCAAATTTAAATACTTTAAGGATTGCAGATGGAGTGCCAGGAAAGCTAAAAGAAATGATGCACGCCTCTGCATTTTAAGCATTGCAGCATCTGAAAACCAGACACTTTAATGCATCTGTTTGGTTTGGGTTTTTCTTCTTTTTTTTCAGTAGAATGTGCATAAAGGTGATGTAAAGTACTTTCTGCATCCACAACTTACAAGTAAGAAATGTATAGGTTGATTCCTCTGAAATGCATTGACCCGTGGCTCTATTTGAGACAGCCTGAGTTTCTCATTTTTTTGTTCAACCAATGGCGGCCAGTAAATCAGCTGTACTTAAATCGAACTCTCCAACATTAGCCAATGACGAAGTCATAAATATTATTCAAAAGGTAGCAGAAAATGACAGATAGGTGAGCCAACTCTTCTAGAAACTCGTCGACCAATATGAGGGAACGCTGAACTGACTGGAGTGTCTACAAACAGATTGTTGATTTGTCATTCATCGGCCCTCTGAAGGATCTGGCTCCTTTTAAACAAGTCTGTGCAAACAGAGCAGACGCACACATTCTCAATGCATGCCTCTCAATGCACCGTTCCATGAAGAGTAGCGGGGCACACCAACAGATGTATGTCTAGACATCGATCTGCACCGCATCAGGGAGGAAGCAGAAAGTGTTGTTAGACGCTGATCTCTGGTGCCAGCTGCTCGTTTAAATTGCCTTGTTTTACAAACAAACTGACTCTTAGAACTTTCTCAGAGTTAAACATGAGGGAAGAACGCCGCGGCTGACACGTACAAAAGAGACTCGAAATTGAGAGGCAGTGGAATGTGATGCGTTTCGTACAACAAAGCCCAACAGAAAGAAACGCCTAAATGCAATATTCCCCCAGTTCGTAGGCAAGAAAGCATGAACCGTAGAAAAGGTCACTGTTGTTCAATGCTTTTTATCGAAAGTGCATGCGCTACAGAACTCACGTTTAAGAAGGATCTAATTGGAAGGGAAAAAAAGTTCTAGAACAAAAGGCTACGAAAAGAAACAAGGTGCTTTAAAAACATTAGGTTTTATTGGCTAATTAACAGAAATGGAATGAGCCAATTGCGGTGAGTTTCATGAAAGGAGAAAAAGTGCAGGAACTGCTGAGAAAAACAGAGAAATACTTCAGGATACATGATGAAAGATAAATGAGTGTTTCAGATTGACAGGGGTGATTAAAAGCAAAGCAAGCTAATATGAAATGACAATAACGGGATATAATCAGCCAAATCTAGTCCAAATCTAGACAATTTTTGTAATGATCTAATACTAAATCAGCAAAACCAAAAGTAATATTGTGTCATTATATTCTAATTGTTATTCTTGAGTAATTGGATGTCTTAATGATGTAATGAAGATTTATATGTGACTGTGACGATCAGTACATGCAAATCACCTTTAAAACAAAGAATCTTAAACTTCCAGGCTAGTTTTAAAACAAGTCGTGCATTCAAAAATAAAACAAAATAAAAATGACTTACTATGACTTTTTTTTAAACCTTTTTAAA
>NC_139979.1:1932500-1942500 GCF_963993115.1 Abramis brama
AACTTGTCAAGTAAGACCCGTTGCGAGCATGTGCGTCTCTCTAAACTTTCAGTGTGCTGCACTGCTCTAGTTGACTTCTGCATCTTCCCCCCCGAAAATATCACGTTAATTTTGAAAACGTAATTCCTTTTGTGAATCCTCTTGGTCTTTCTTCATGTTTCTTTGACAAATATCAGTGTCTCAGTCTCACGCACGCTGCACGTGAGTTAACCATGCCTACTTATTTACATGTCGCGGTATACACGGAATAAAAAAATCTGTTATGGTTGACATTTTCTTCCGCGGTAACGATATATACCGTCATACCGCCCAGCCCTACTTATGTGGTAAATAAAGTTATGCTAGTTTATTTGGCATGATATCTAACTTATCAGCTTGCTATCTACTAGATGAATACATTTGTATGTGATATTTGCAATTTAAACATTTAATAAATATATTTCCCCATAATATCATCAAAACTTACTTCACCTTGCCTTCAATAGTCTTGTGCTTTGGGCTTCTGTACATGTGATGGAGGCATGCACAGTGCCAGTAGGGGGTGTGGTCTCAATAGCCATGCAGTAAGCAGTGTGCTATGTGCATGTGATTGAGGAATGGCATGGATATTCAAGTGTATTTGAATGGCATCTGTTTGTTTTAGTCAAAATTATGCTAAAATGTACTTTCCTCAACTATATTTAAGTTCCCTATGAAGAGCCAACCCTCAACTTTGAAAATTCCCAGTTTATTCCCGTTTATTCCCATAAATTCCTGTTAATTCCCTTAAATTCACATTCATTTCCATGGAAAGTTTCCATCTTTGAAAATTCCCAGAATTTTGCAACCCTAATCATTATCAATGTTGAAAACATGTTTTGTAACATGTAATGTCTTTGTAAGATTCTAAATTCTAAACAGTTATTATGTGAGGCTGTTTTTGCACCAATGTCAAACTTATGAATAAGTTCACCATCAAGTTGCACCTTAAAAAATAAAAATAATTCAGTGGATAACCCAAAATAGGCATTCACTTATTTCGTTTTTAGGAACATTTTGAGTCCAATATCCAGCAACAATAATGTGATGCATATCGTTACCATGGTATAAAAGTCTTCATATTGTGATATATGATTTGTCATCCCGCCCAGCCCTACTGTATTCATGCATAAAGGGCCAGTGAACCACAGAATGAAGGCCTCTCTTGTGTTTTGTCGATTAACCCGCTTCCACAATATTCCACTGATTTAATCCTCTCCATAAATGACTAATGCCCAGTGTGCTGTACACTTTGACATTATTGATGTTGATGATGATGAGGATCAGTGTAATAATTGCCTTTAATGTGGTTATTGCTATTACTGTTATTATTACTGCTAATGAAGGAAATGCTGGCCCACATCGCCTCAGCAGAAATTTCACCATGGAAATAAATGAAAAAATGTCTTTATTGGATTACACTAAAAGCAATTCCAAATAAATGGGCCTTGAATACGTCTGTGAGATGAAGATCACAAACATGTAATTTCATTGTGCTGGGAGCAGGGGCAAGACGAGACGTTCAGCTCCACGCGCAGGCGTCCATATGCATGATCACACACACACACACACACACACACACACACACACGCCATGAGGAAAGGCTTTTCTAGTGTCAAAAATAAAAAGCACTTGACAAGTCGAACAACCCTTAGCCCATTGTGACGGGGAATAACGCTGATAGGACTCGGTTTATTTCGAGCTTGTGTTGTCTAATCTATTGCTGTTCACAGGTGGTCTATGGCACTAATGTGTGTTGCGTTAGTCATTTCACTTATAAAGAGAAGCATCTGACCCTGAAATTGACTTGCGAGGGTTAGAATAAACAATAAATGAAGATGATCTACAGAGGACAGGTTTTGTGAAGAGTTGTGAAGAGTCATCAGGTTATTTATAATTCATGCAACAAATCTGAAGCTCTTTCTGCATATTTTATGATAAAGCTTTTTGGTCAGACAGTACTAGTTTCTGTATTTCTTGCGAAAAAGTTAGGAAGAAACTTTTAATTAAGAATACATTTTCCAGATTAATTGTTAAAGGAGTTGTAAAAAACAAAAACAAAAAAACAACACCTCACAGTTCATAGCAACCACAGAAATTTAATAAAAATATATATTTGTTTAATATATAATATGAATTAATAATGCTAATAATTATTATTAAAAATCAAATCAATTATAAATAATTAAAACAATAATAATAATTATTATTCTATTCATTAATAATCATTATATCATCATTCTTTTTATTTATCCATGCAACAATTGTCAAACTTTGCTTTTCTGGTTAAAAATTATTTGAATTTAAATATGAAAATACATTTAAATTTGTTTTCATTCTAATTCCTTATATTCAAATTCCAATTAGCTTCTTAAGTATTACTGTAAAGTTGTTGTTGTTTTTCCCCCTGGTGTATTTTAGTGCTAGACAGTAGTATTTAAAGGTAGTGTAGGTAGGATTGTTATAAAAAACTTTTTTCCAAATTTGTTTAAACTTTTTATATATATCAATGCATAATTAAAATGTAAGTACTCTGATAAAAAGAGTATAAAAATCGAGTGACTCTAGACCGTTTAATCTGTATTAAACACAGCTCATTATTTCCATTCGGGACGAAACAAAGGATTGGCTTAGGCGACTGTCACTCTCTCGCAACCATGGCAACCACCCTTTTGCCACACAGGATCTGCCCATATGCGCGCACACCCGTTTGATTTGAGGAATTCAAGAGGCACGGAACCTAGGAATAGCAAAACAATGGCAGAGAAAGAGCAATCAAAAATTCACATTACAGGCATATGCAGTTAGCGAAGGCAAAAAAGGAAGACAGTACTAGAAAAGGTAATGAACAAAAAGTCTTTGAATAAAACGCGTGTCAATATCCTCGGACCCTAGTTGCACGGCCTCTTGCACGACCTCCTCTGCTTCGCCCTCGACCCCGGACCTGTCCTCGAGCTGACGATGCGGTACTTGTCTCTGGAGTGTAGCCTAGTCCTCATCAGAGTCAACAAAGCTTTCATCATGGAAACTCTTACATGCAGAACACCATATATGTTATGAATCTTACACGAAATTCATCTTCATCACAGTGTAACTGATGGTAATGGAAAAACGTGTATCATGCAACCTGTTTTTAGCTTTGCCTTATAGATAACTAGCTCGTTAGCGAATAAAAAAATATATATTTTAAACTTTACCAATATCAATATGCTAGCTTGATAGTGAGTACTAAAATACATCTTATTTGTTTATCTTCATAATGATAAAGTTAGATTTTTTTTATTACATGTGATTCTGACATGATGTCACTACATGCACTGCGCTCCTTCCTCTCCGCTCGTCTCAGGTAAATAATGCGTCTTCAGCTCAGCGGTCGGCGTCGCGCGTTCATGTGTTTTGGGGGCGTGGCTTTGGAAGGAGCCCAGAAGGGAGGGGGTGGAGTGAATGGAAATAATGAGCTGTCTTTAAAACAGTCGTGAGAGGTCTACAGACACTCGATTTTTATACTTTCTTTTTCAGAGTACTTACATTTTAATTATGTTTTGATATATAAATAAAGTTTAAACAAATTTGGAAAATAAGTTTTTTAGAAAAATCCTACCTACAATACCTTTAACTATGAACAATACAAACTCTAAAAATACTGTATGAAACATAGAAAAAGCATAAATATAACATACAGGTTTGGAACAATGAGTAAATGATGACAGAAGTTTCATATTTGGGTGAATTGATATTTATGATAAGCCTTTGTTAACCCATGGAGCCGTATGGATTACTACTTTTATGATGGATAGATGCACTTTTTTGGGCTTCAAAATCTCAGGAACCATTCACTCCCATTATAAAGCTGGAAAGAGCCAGGATATTTTTTAATACAAGTTATAACTCAGATTGTGATTGGCTGAAAGGAGAAAGTCATATACACCAAGGATGGTTTGAGTAAATTATGGGATAATTTAAATTTTTAGGTGAACTATCCCTTTAAATCAAGCTGGATGAACCGGGCCTCTGCTTCTGTTAAAGGGGTGGTTGATTATGATTTCACTTTTTTAATTTTAGTAAGTGTGTAATGTTGCTGTTTGAGCATAAACAACATCTGCAAAGTTACAACGCTCAAAGTAATCGTTTTTTAAGGACTACAACAAACGGCTGGTAGAGACTACACGACATTCCTCACGGGTTAGTGACATCACCAACCCTAGAATTTACATAAACCCCGCCCCCTGAACACGATTTATAGATTATCATGACAGAATTTGCTAATCAATGACTAGAAGATAACTACACATCAGCTTCATAAATTCATCAACTAACCATTCAGAAATGTCCTGTTGCTTCTACATGTTGTCTCTTCTTCTTGAGTCTCTCCATCATTGTCTGACTCCGGTTTGAACATAAAAGGCTAAACGTTTTTGAAATGTTCAGTGCATGTGTGTGTGTGAGGTAAAAGAACATGAGCTCTTGAAGCTCCGCCCACTGTGCCAGGAGCACCAGCTCATTTGCATTTAAAGTAACAATTTTAACATGCTATATAAAAATATCTGTGGGGTATTTTGCGCTAAAACTTCACACACACACTCTGGGGACATCAGAGACTTATTTTACATCTTGTGAAAAGGCCATTATACCACCCCTTTAATGTACGTACAGATCAGTTCTTCCATCAGCTCTGTCAATTTATAGATCATTACCGTACCGCAGTTATTTTTCCCACTCATCTAAAGAGACAGCAGAGAAACTGAACGTTAAATCTCAAGGATTAATTCACAATTAACAGTCAGCATAAAGCAGCATGGGAACGACACAAAGGTCACACCGAAGACATACAAGTAGAGAAGACTATGAGCTACTGCGCAAAACAAGACAGCGAAACGTGTAATAAATCACATTTCACACATGGAAACACATTGCATGTGCTAAACCATTAATGTCATGAGTTGTGCAAACATAACCAGAACTGAAATACATATTTACTCTTATGTAGTCATGTAGGGGATTTACTTCTCTGAATATTACAAACGCCAAGCAGGTCTTGTGGCGTGACGTTTCTAGTCTGTATCCATGATCCCTAAACTTTCCTTCAAACACTGTTCTGTGGAAGGGATTTTTTTGTTGTTGTTGAAAATTTTGCTTGTAATGAGTTATATTTCATTACAGTTTCTCATATGTAGTGCATTATTTCATATAAAGCACACTGTTTCTAAGCTCATCGAGAAAGCTTTATGTAATTCACTCTAATTTCATATACAATTATTACAGCATTCATAAACGGCATATGGTGTGTGTGTGTGTGTGTGTGTGTGTGTGTGTACGATAGAAGAAACTGGTTAAAAGTTTTGAACTGAAAATGCTGGCATATAAGAAATGATATTTCACTTTTCTGTTGAACTACTAGCATTATAAATTGTCAGTCAGTTTAAACAAATAATTCAGATAAATCTTACATGTGTATTAAAGGATCCTGCTATTTTGTAGTTATGATACCACAAAATATTAACAACAGCAGCACAAAAGACAATGACTCTGTTTACATGTACAGATTTTTGTCAGTGCAACTGCAGATAGCAAAAGTGTCATTCACATATACATACTCTGAACTCTACAATCCGATCGATTAATTTGCATGCAAAACAGCATTTAACGTCTATAACATTACCATAACAACAAGAAGCATGCAAATCCTGTCAGATAAAGCCATGGGCTCTCTAAAGGGACACTTCACCGATTAGCATTAAAGCAACACTATGGAACTTTTCCTCTGCATTCCCCCTACAGGTTGGAAGCGGAATTGTCCATTACCGCTGTCGTAAATCATTTAGCCTACCGCAGCCGACTGTCGCACACACGCCCACTGTTGATCCAGTGGAATGAACGATGTCCACAGACAAGGTAGAGTATGATGCATGATTTTATGAAAGTATGATGTATTGCGACATCAGAAACGAAGAAAAACAAAATAATGACTATTGCAACGCTTGCCGAAAAGCAAGTCAAATTTGTAGTTTTCTTATGTCTCATTAGAACTACAGAAACGCGACCCGATCTGGCAATCTTACATAGTGTGGTTATAGCAGATAAAGGACCGCAAAGTGGAGGCATAAGTGCCTTTCACCCCGATACGACTTGATGAACCACTGAAACGATTTTGGAAACATAATTTTAAAGTAAAAAATGTTACATAGTGTTGCTTTAAGCTTTGTATCAGTAGAAACCCGGTAGTATTTTCGAGTGACCGTGCTTCCCCCCCTCATGTCCCCCTGAGACGAGAGATTTCTGTATTGCGTGTCTGAAAAAAACCCTCAGATGACGCAAAAATCGTCATTTAGCGTCATCAGAGGCTTTTTGTCCAGAGGCGAGAGACTACGGCCAGTAGGAGGCGCTAGTTCTGCATGTCTTCAACCCGCCCATAGGGGGATCTCACGATAAAATGCCGTCTCTTCAGTTTCGAGTCAACTAGTAGCCTAGCTGTATAATTTCTTCCGATACTGCCCTCTGTAACCGGTAGGCGTGGCTTGGGCGTGGCCTCGTAGGGCAGCGAAGCAAGTGCATTCTGGGAGTTGTAGTCTTTCATCCACATGAGCCAAAAATACATTTTCTGGCTTTTCTCAGTCTAGAAGGCACCAACTTCTGAAATAATTTCACATTTCTACTACATAAATGACCCAATTTAAATACACATTCATCTTTCCAGCAGTGAAATATCCCTTGAAGTCAGCTGACCAATGTCAGGAAACTCAGATCCGTTATATATAACAAGAAGCTTTCTTCTCATGTTGCTAACTTTACCTGCAGGACAAAGAACAGAATCCGCATCCTGAAATTCGAGACTCCCAGGATATCAATAAAGCCGTCTAAGCAAGCAAGCACCTTCAGATGATGGACTTTCTATTTTAGACACACTGCAACTCCAGCCAAACTAAATTCCCCATCTGTCTGAAATAAATAAAAAATCATATGCATGACTTGATCTAATTGTGAAAGTAGTCAGATTTCAAGGTTTACATTACAAATATTCTTCTATTTAACACATTATTCTAGAGTTATTTTAGTTTTATTTATACTTTGAATATATGAGTATACTTTATTTTTTTACATTCATTGGAGATAAAAAAAAAAAAAAGTCTTGGTTAAAGCGTACCGCGATAAAACAGTATCGGTATTTATCAACGGTATACCATTGTCGGTAATGATATAAAAAAATGTTCGATATAGTGCTCGATATTTTCATTAAAATGCACGCGCATCGCCTGTAGATCTTATGGGCTGTTCACATATCGCGTCTAAAAACCAAGCGTGCCGCACAAGTGCTGAAAAGAAAAGCCAAAGCATCTCGATCGCCCCCCCGGGGGCTGGTCCCAGTATAGCTCATAAACCCAACGTCTCGATCGCCCCCCGGTGGCTGGTCCCAGTATAGCTCATAAACCCAACGTCTCGATCGCCCCCCCGGGGGCTGGTCCCAGTATAGCTCATAAACCCAACGTCTCGATCGCCCCCCGGTGGCTGGTCCCAGTATAGCTCATAAACCCAGCGTCTCGATCGCCCCCCGGTGGCTGGTCCCAGTATAGCTCATAAACCCAGCGTCTCAATCACCCCCCGGTGGCTGGTCCCAGTATAGCTCATAAACCCAGCATCTCGATCGCCCCCCGGTGGCTGGTCCCAGTATAGCTCATAAACCCAGCATCTCGATCGCCCCCCGGTGGCTGGTCCCAGTATAGCTCATAAACCCAGCGTCTCAATCACCCCCCGGTGGCTGGTCCCAGTATAGCTCATAAACCCAGCGTCTCAATCACCCCCCGGGGGCTGGTCCCAGTATAGCTCATAAACCCAACGTCTCGATCGCCCCCCGGTGGCTGGTCCCAGTATAGCTCATAAACCCAACGTCTCGATCGCCCCCCGATGGCTGGTCCCAGTATAGCTCATAAACCCAGCGTCTCAATCACCCCCCGGTGGCTGGTCCCAGTATAGCTCATAAACCCAGCATCTCGATCGCCCCCCGGTGGCTGGTCCCAGTATAGCTCATAAACCCAGCGTCTCAATCGCCCCCCGGTGGCTGGTCCCAGTATAGCTCATAAACCCAGCATCTCGATCGCCCCCCGGTGGCTGGTCCCGGTATAGCTCATAAACCCAGCATCTCGATCGCCCCCCGGTGGCTGGTCCCGGTATAGCTCATAAACCCAGCGTCAGTGCAATCAGTGCAAGATGTCAGCGCCATATTAGGACTTTGGCGGCTTCACTTTTCACCAATGGAAGAGTTTAAAAAACAAACACTTTACATTTGAGAGAATCTGAAAACAGTCTTTTGACTTGTTGAACTCTGGGACCAAGTTTATCATGTAAATGCTTATAATCTTATCAAATGTGAAGACTGACTTGTTGCCCAGTGAAACACAAGACCAGCATTGTTTACAAATAGGCATGACTCATATCAGATAATGTGAAGTTAAGGCCAATATTATGGATAATTTCTGTCATGGGTTCAAATGATATATTGCAGTCATAACCTCCTACAGAAACCAAGAGTGGACTTTTATTTAGAAAGGCCTTCATTTCTTCTGCTCTATATTGAGCTGTCTTCAATCCAGTCAATATTATACCTGTCAAAATCCCACAACTGAGTTCATACGGTCTAGATTGCCCTGACATATGAGCAATTACGGATTTTCACAGCATAACTTAATAAAAAAAAAATGAGTGAAGTGTGGGTGTCTGTTTATGAGTACGTGTCAAAAAATCTGTGGATTTGCAATAACATCATGTCATTACATAAACACGTACACATGCACACATACAAAAATCACACATTTCAACATGCAAATCGCATGAAAGACGTTGACAAAATGTGTTTGCTGTCTAGAATACGTTTTTTTGTGGTTTTGTCATACAGTTAAAACAAAGAAAGCAAAGCGCCAATAATAATCTGTTGCTAGGAACATCTTTTCTGAAATAGTACATACTGTGTACTTGCTAGCTAGCCATGTGTTTCTGATAATATAACTAAAATGATAACATAAATATGATCTGAAGCCTTTAAAAAAGTTGACATTACTAATCAGCACAATAAAAGAAATGCAGCATTTCTAGACGTAATAAGATTAAATGTCTAATCTCACAACTGTTACTCTTAGACGGCGATATAATATTAAAATAAAGCAATTTACCTGCTTCTCAAAGAAATATAAGCTGAATCACTTCTCACCAGCTTCTGCAACAGAACAAATCTGCACTAATATCCACATTCTTTTATATCTTTATATTTTTTAATCTATGCCAAAAAAAAAGGCTCATTTGTGTCTACTTTATTTTCTTGAAAATCTTATGAAAAAAAAAAAAAACCTGACAAGCCTCCTGAGAACAAACAACAACCTCTGAGCAATAAAATGTTCCTCTTATCGTTTAAAGGGGTCCTATTATGCTTTCTTTCATTTTCATATTTCTTTACTGTGTAATGTTGCTGTTTGAGCATGAAAATGCTCTGCAAAGCTCCAGTTATTCTCTATATCAGTGTTTCTGAACTCCCTGAAACGCCTCCATTGTAGTCTTGAGTTTCTTCCGGGAACGAACACGTCACAATATTCCTCATTATAATAATTAATACGCAGAATAAAGGGGCGGGGCCTGATTGAGTTAGTTAGTAGTGTGTTAAACTGGCGGTTATGGTAAGGGGTGGGACATTTCCCAAACACACTCGAAGCGCTTGACCAATCACAACACACTGATCCAGCCGACCAATCAGAGCACTGTATGCTTTTCAGAAGGAGGGGCTTCATAGAGACAGGAACTAAACAGAGCGTTACTGACAGACTGGGAAGAGAGGAGCCGCAACAATGGAGAATATGAGGAAAATAATCAACATTCAAGCAGGAAAACCTGTTCTAGTAGAGCCTGAAACACAAAATCAAGACTTTGAAAAAGTGCATAATAGCTCCCCCTTTAAATATACAGTACACTACATAAAGAAATGATACATACAATTATCTAT